>NW_025782018.1:0-37644 GCF_021130785.1 Homalodisca vitripennis | reverse complement strand
GGGTAATACGATCAAACTTGCTTGTTTCTATTTCCCTCCTCACTCAGTCTGTACTGAACATGATTGGTGTTAGAACTCATCTTTAATTTTCCAAGGACTGCACCATCCAGGTCTCTGTAAACATTCCAAGCCCGGACTTCTAGACGCACACTTTTCCAAGTATATTCAACACAAACATTGTAGCATACACAGTTTACCGGGTATTTAAATGCTCATATTTTAATCAACCTGTTCTTGTTCCCCTCTAAACTCATATACCACAACGAACCCACTTCAGACGTACATTTTTATTCAGGCATCCATAGCCTAGGTTTAACTTCCTAAACTTCATTCAAGCAAATTTATTCACCAAATCGAATATTTGGCCTACCATGGCTAAATAGTAGTATACAAAATGGCTTTCGCACACATAACGTCACCGTTCTTTTTACTCATGCTGTTTATGGTAGAAACCAAACCTACCTCTCCGTGAAGCAAGTAAAACTTAGTATAATCGCATTTGTGCGGTGGGAGCTGTTCACGTCTACAGTCTCAAGCACAGATTTTCTTACATTAACCACAAACTTTGTAGACAATTGAACAATGCATACCTCTAATTCTATATGGTAATTCTTCAAATGGTAAATAATGGTCGCTTGTGTGTTAGTTAATAAACAATTGCATATTTATAATATAATTGGTTACATCTCTGTAATATTAGTAAAATGTTAGCGTACTGTTCGGTTTACTGGTGGTAATCAGCGAGGTAACGTCTGTGTAGCTGTGTTTGTGTTTAATGGTAGAGATCAACTGCTTGTATTACGTAACTTTTATTTATAATGTAATTGGTTACATCTCTGTAATATTAGTAAAAATGTTAGTGTCCTGTTCAGTTTTACTGGTGGTAATCAGCGAGGTAACGACTGTGTAGCTGTGTTTGTGTTTAATGGTAGAGATCAACTGCTTGTATCATGTTACCATATTTATAATATAATTGGTTACATCTCTGTAATATTAGTAAAATGTTAGTGTCCTGTTCAGTTTACTGGTGGTAATCAGCGAGGGAACGACTGTGTAGCTGTCTTTGTGTTTAATGTTAGAGATCAACTGCTTGTATTACGAAACTTTATTTATAATATAATTGGTTACATCTCTGTAATATTAGTAAAATGTTAGTGTCCTGTTCAGTTTACTGGTGGTAATCAGCGAGGGAAAGACTGTGTAGCTGTGTTTGTGTTTAATGTTAGAGATCAACTGCTTGTATTATGTTACCATATTTATAATATAATTGGTTTACATCTCTGTAATATTAGTAAAATGTTAGTGTCCTGTTCAGTTTACTGGTGGTAATCAGCGAGGGAACGACTGTTTAGCTGTGTTTTGTGTTTAATGTTAGAGATCAACTGCTTGTATTATGTTACCCATATTTATAATATAATTGGTTACATCTCTGTAATATTAGTAAAATGTTAGCGTCCTGTTCAGTTTACTAGTAATAATCAGCGAGGGAACGACTGTGTAGCTGTGTTTGTGTTTAATGTTAGAGATCAACTGCTTGTATTATGTTACCATATTTATAATATAATTGGTTACATCTCTGTAATATTAGTAAAATGTTAGCGTCCTGTTCAGTTTACTAGTGGTAATCAACGAGGGAACGACTGTGTAGCTGTCTTTGTGTTTAATGTTAGTGATGAACTGCTTGTATTACGTTACTTTATTTATAATATAATTGTTTTACATCTCTGTACTATTAGTAAAATTTTAGCGTCCTGTTCAGTTTACTGGTGGTAATCAGCGAGGTAACGACTGTGTAGCTGTGTTTGTGTTTAATGTTAGAGGTAAACTGCTTGTATTATGTTACCATATTTATAATATAATTGTTACATCTCTGTACTACTAGTAAAATGTTAGCGTCCTGTGTCAGTTTACTTGTGGTAATCAGCGAGGGAACGACTGTGTAGCTGTGTTTGTGTTTTAATGTTAGAGATCAACTGCTTGTATTATGTTACCATATTTATTAATATAATTGGTTACATCTCTGTAATATTAGTAAAATGTTAGCGTCCTGTTCAGTTTACAGTGGTAATCAGCGAGGTAAACGACGACTGTGTAGCTGTGTTTGTGTTTAATGTTAGAGATCAACTGCTTGTATTATGTTACCATATTTATAATATAATTGTTACATCTCTGTACTACTAGTAAAATGTTAGCGTCCTGTGTCAGTTTACTTGTGGTAATCAGCGAGGGAACGTCTGTGTAGCTGTGTTTGTGTTTAATGTTAGAGATCAACTGCTTGTATTACGTTACTTTATTTATAATGTTATTTGCATAGGTAGATTCTGTAATAATGTTCAGTTGTTATTTATGTTAACAAGTGCACAACAAGTTCTCATAGAGTAAATGATGTCGTTGTTGATAGATCTGCAAGATTTCTGTTTACTAAGATAGCACTTAGGGTAGCAATGTCTGTGTGAAATATATTACTTATTAAAAAACATTAATCACTATTCCAAATCTAACATGTCACCTTTTTAGGCAAATCATAAAGAAATCTTAATTTGGAACAAATGTTTTTTCCAGGTTACAAGCTAAAATACAATTATTTAATACTACTGTATTTAGGCTGGATTGAAAATATACGCACAGAATAAGAAAACAAGTCTAAGCAACACACATAGAAAACATACTGACTTAGTTTCATATCAATGCAGTAAAAGATAAAGTAATACTTTCAAAAATATACCTGTTTTCTAAGCAAAATATACAGATTTTACTATTTTGAAAATAAACCGACTATGTTTTCCAAATACTTCATGTCATACTGATATCCTAAAATGCATTGGTGTATAAGAATTTATAACCTTGAATTTAGGGTAGTTGTAGATCTCCCATTAACTTATAATAGCGTAGGTTCTTCACTAAAATTAAACTGCCGATAGTTGGGAGAGTAGGATTCGAGAGAGCAATTGTACTAGAGGGGGGAAGAGAAGGGATGACGAGAGAATCTACTTGACTTTCTTAATCCCACCCCCCTCCTAGCACAAGCTAACACGTCTTTCCCTTCATTCAGAACTTCTCTCGTAGCTTTAAACTTCTCTTTGAGCTCACTTGTTTAGAATTAAAGTACTTATAATTCTGTAATGAATTATTAAACTACACGTAATATCTAAAAATATCTAATTTTTGATTATACAGTAATATAATATAATCTGGCAAGGGTCAGGACTGGACAGATTACGTGTCAATTGGTATGGAATTAATTAATTCAATCTAACAATGGTAATCGTAATTTATAGTACTAATTTGTGTAAGTAACTGTGTCCGCGTCAAACTGAGTAATGTAGTTTTATTCGTTATATGTACAATTTAACTAAACATGAAAGCTATGTTAGGAAGAAGGCACCTCAGGTAGTTAGACAATCTACACCTTAATAATCGAGGTACCATGATTTATTTTACGGACCTCAGGAGTTGACCACCGCAGATGCTGTTGTTACTAACCACTAAAAAGTTTTATTGCAAAATTTTATTAATTAAAACAAATTCCTAAATTTTCTGTTGATTTTAAAAATCTTTGAAACCACTATTTTATAAGAGATCAAGATTTTTAAGTGCTGTTAGCTAAAATTTTTTTGCTTAATTAGCCCTTTAAAAATTATCATCGACCTATGCTTAAATTTAATATTTTCCATTGACACCAAACGGGCCATCCTCCTGAGGCACAAAGTTTTATATTTGAAATTTATCGAGTACAGAATATATTAGACTATACAGCACCCATGTATAATGTGTTAACGAATTTATAAACATTTGTTACAAGCACCTTTGAGAAAATTTTGCAAATGCTGTTTGGCCTGAGATTTTTCAATGTAAAATATTTCGGTTTCTCTTTCGATGTTAAGGTTAATTTTTAAAGTATTTGGAAATTTAAATAAACTGCATTTATTTATATATTATATATGACCTTCTATATGGTACTTTGTATTTATTTTAACACTAAAATGATTTTTGAGTGTTCAGTTCTTCCGAATTATTTATAATGTTTAAAAAAGTATTCGTGGTTGTATGCTATAAACTAAACGAATTAGGAAACCGCTTTCCCTTTTAATGCATTAGAATTTTTAATTAATATTATACAGCACATTGTCTATGTTATTATTTTAGACTCTTCCATTCCAAAATATGCAGGTTTATCACTCGTTTTACATTTTACATTTCTTCATGAAACATACCGTTCATCAATTTTTTGTAAGAAAACTGAACACTAAATTTTGCTCCGAATAAGTAGTTTTATTCTTCTTTTTACCTTCTATATAACAAGTACCTAACATTTCAAAATGTTGTAAAAGCAATGATATAGTCAATTTTGAAGTGATGAAAGATTATCAGTAACACGACCAACACACATAACATATCTAATGTATTATTTTAATTATGACAAAAGCAAATAGTTATTAAAAAAAACCATTATTGAATAATTGATGAATAAACCATGTTGCATATTATGCTATATAAAATAATAAAACTATTTGCATATATTAGGCTCCTATAGTAATATACAAAATTCTATAAGTACTAGATGATAAAAATGGCTAGTGTATTTCGAGGTCTCTAATTTCAGACCAAACTTATAAACATGTCCGCAAAACAAATTTGTCCAGCTCATTCAGCTCAGTATCACATTTCCATTCCAAAGTTAGTTCTCCAGTTCACGAACCAATTTACAAAGTTGTGCCGAACTTGTCTGTTTGTGTCCGGTTTTAGTTTTACAACTTCACTTTTACTGCATTGTCCGTGTACATCGTTCCTACTCTGTTTCATTAAATAATGAAAGCGCCGTTGATTTATTATTGTTTTCCAGCACAATGAAATATGTATAAGTAATAGTTTTGAAGGAAGCAATGAATTTATAATGAAGTAAAAACTTTTGTATTTGAATATTTGAATTTTTTCCAACTATAAAACCAGCTTCTTGTAAAATTTATTAATTGGTGAGGTTTAATAACTGTATTATTCTTTCTGCGATAAGCATACATTCTCAAAGCTGTTGTATACAAGCGTAATCATACCTTTCAGACCTTGGGAACCAGTATATAAGTAAATATCCTACAACATTTTTGTCATATGTAGTAAAAAGAAACGTTCTATACTTTCTTATTAAAACAAGTAAAGAAATCCTCAATTGACTTACAATAAAAATGTTAAAACCTATTGCCATATTGAAACGCATGTTTCGTTTTGTTACAAGAAATAATACATTTGATATTTCCCAATAGTCTAAAATTAGTTTTAATGAAATATGACTCAACATAACGTATTTGAAACGTCTAAAAAAATATAACTACGAAATAAAATATTAAATTAATAACAATAACTACATTCTAGGGGAAATATTCATTAACTAAACGCAAGAGCAATTCAATGTGGTTATATATCATAGTTAAACTATTAGATTAATTTAATTTAGTTTTTTTTAATTATATTAAATTTTAAGAATGATATTTAATTCTTACTCATATTGCAATGTCATAAGTATCTAAACAATCAAAATATAAGACAAAAAAGTTAAAATTAAATATCTAAATCGACAATTTACACATTCAGTTAGTAAATATCTTTTACTACACTTTTTCTTTCACAATGTAGTTATAGTAGGAAGGTTTAATCCAATTTGAATGTTGAGTGTATTACCAGTTCACTTTTCTCTTTTTGAATCCCTACAAACGAATATAACTCCATATTTAAAGTTTCAAGTCTGTGACAGCGCTAGATTTTAGGTTAAACTGGAGCTAAACCAATTCGCTGATTTTGTTATATTAAAAATAATCAAAACACCTGTATTTTGGTTTGTTGAGTAAACTACCATAAAATTAAATGTTTAAAAGTGAACAAATATTTTGATATTTAACCCTCCGGCTGGCGCGCATTTGAGCCTTGACTGGCACCCTGTTTTGAAGTTTTCGTGCAGAGTTTTTTCATTTTTTATCCTGTGCAATTAATTATTGGAGAAAACAAAAAATCTTTATACATCCAATTACTCTGCAGAATATGTTGTACAATACAAACATAATTATAATTTGACTTGCCTAAATAATGGTGGATGTTTGATGGTCAGAACTCAAAACTTTTTTAAAAAAAAACACTTTTTTATATTAAGCCATTAAAAAAAAACTCAAAATTAATTTAATTTAAAAAATCTAAAATATGCATAATGTTCACTTAATTATGCACAAAAAGAAAATACATAGTTATAAACACTTTTATTTACAAATGAAATTACAATTGAAAAAAACAAGATTATATACGAGCACTAACAGTTGCCGAGTCGCGTCACGCGGAAGTAGTCGGGAGCTTTTAGCGGCCAGTAAAAATAACAAATATTCATATATATATATAAAAGTGAATACATTATTAGAAGGCTTGGGATCTTGTGATTAAAGTGATATAACTTTTATGCGATTCGAGCGGTAATTATCGGAACTATGACGTAATTAGTAGACGATGTTTAATGAGTCGTATATTACGACTCTGCCAGTTCACGGCGGGAAAAAATGAGTCTTAATTTACGACGTTGCCAGCCGGAGGGTTAAGACTACATCCACAAGGTACATATAATCAGAATAGGACAGTTTTTATCTGTCAAAGGGACTGACACTCTTTTCTGGGTACTACGTGAAGAGCAGATTTTATCACGAAACTGAGGACAGTTCCGTTTACACAATACCTTCCCCTTGCTCCAAATTTTGATAAAAAAATACTTTTTTAAGACTAGTCCTAACATTTTCATTGATTCTTATTACTGGGTCAAGCTCACAAATAGAGAAATTCCGTCGACTATTAATAAATAGATTTTAAAAATATCATGATAAACAACATGTACAGGTTGTCAAGTAATAATAAATCGAATTAATGTCTTATTGGAAAAGTGTAAATATTAACACAGATCAAAGGTTGTTCCTTATGCTTTTTCTGGGTGAGTAAGGGGTATAGTTCTCACATTGGCACTCACCAGCTTCAGTACGTGTTTGTTTTTCCATTACGTTAATTATATTTGTAATTACATCTTTGTACATGTGATTCAATTGTTCAGTGAGTTGTAAAATATTCAAAGTAATTCACGTTATAAGTAAAAGTTACTTTTGCCTAAGACTTTAGAACATTTTCTAAGGATATACAATTTAGGCACTTGTAGGAAATCTTTTATCATGACATAAGATCTCCAAAGCTATGGATATATATTGAATTTCAATTTAAAACATATTATATGCTTTTCAGCAACCAAAATATCATAGTGAAGGAAATTTATTGATCCTCCAAATCAGATATCAAATTACTATAACAATGAAAAGTTATTCCAGAATATGGAGTTGATGCTAATTCGCCTTGTGGCAGAAGCAATTGCAGATTGCAGAGGAACGTAGTCTGTAGCGACGTCCATTTTGTAAATATATTATCTTAGTTACCCATCAGGAATACAGGATTTAATGCAAATTTTACAATTATCAAACGGTAACGGAAACACATCATGCTATCAAAAAAAGTCTATATAAAGTGTGAGGATCAGTCCTATTAGAAACAAAAAGTGATATTTATAAAACATATAACCGTAAAGTTTAGTAAATATACCAATAAGGTAACAGGAATGCCATGTGTACGTAACAAGGATAATGTAACGTGTAACAAGAAAGGCCATGCATAATTATTACCTCCTGTTAATTAACATAAATAGAGCCTGAAAGTGGTTTTTAGTGTTACTACTACCGTATAGGAACGTATGGATTTTTATTAAAACAATTTAACACATGCACGTTCATAAAAATATAGATAGTCGCTACATATCAGCATATACTACAATATTCTTAAAATAAAACATGAAAATCTAACTTGATTGATTACTACATCATAATAGTACGAAATCAGTTTTCAATTAGACAGTGGCCTCTGAATTATATGGGATCTTTCAAACGGTGTCATAGCAGGATTCAATTTCTTAACGATGTAGTTTATAATATTTGGATCTAGATGAAGCAATGACAAATAAAATAATCAAAATATCCTGAAAGTGGTCTAATTCTAAAACTTTTATCTTAAACTATGTTTGAGAAAAAGTAACACTAAATACTGTTGTATGTGTTTAGAACTTCGAAATCATAACGGTAAAATGTATCTAGTGTGAGGGAAAGAAACATTCTGTGTGCTTTAAAAAAGACTCCAAAAAAAGATTAAGAACTGACAAACTCAAAGCATATGCAACTATCAGAATTGGCACTTATTATAATACAATTGTCAATATAATAAACTAAGACATTTACAAATAATTTGAAAATTTATAACGTTAATAAGTCAAGATTTAAATAGAAATGAAAATTACACATTAATAATAACTTTTATATGTGTACGTGTGCGTGTACGTGCGCGCGCGCGTGTGTGTAGAGAAAAAAGGGCAAAAACATAATATTAATGTACATAACTGTGTAATGAATAAGAAAGTCTATATATATACAATTATACCATTTTTAATTCGATGTATTCTGTAGTATGGATACATAAATAATATCTTAGATAGTACTAATGATTTGTGACAAACTACATCACTTGAAACCGAAATAACTTTTTATCCACTCCACTGTGTAATTTATCATATGTGAATAGTCATATACAAAACTATTACTGGAGTTATTTAAATTAAATATTCTTTGTTAATTACCATTTGGTTTTGATATGAATCTTCATTTTTATCTCACTCAGCCGAGATACAATACAAACGAAACCTTTGGAATGAAGAAACCTGGAAATTATTCAGGATATTTATGTCCTCTGCAAATGACGTTTGCGGGGTTAAAGAATCTTCCTCTTTACATCCGCCACTGAAACGGAGCCAAATGTTCCAGACAATTTGTTTCTAGAAGATACGCTTCCACACAAATACTCTCATTTATACTGTCGCTTACACAATTTTTAACACTAGTATTGTGCCTCACCAGTTTATTGTACCCGCAGAGATTCGCTTAATGAATGTTACCAGAACAAAAGGTTACTCCAAGTTAATCTCCAGTAATAATTTGGCAATAACCATAAAAATTTACATTATACTATTAACCATGAGCCACACTTTGAACTTCAACACGTATATGGCATTTTTAACCCTCGAAAGTCATTCATATACAAATATTTTACTTTTACATTAAGAAATTTTTTAATAAGGTTCATGACGTCGAAATTATTTTATTTGTATTTATTTTACCTCTCACTTACATTTCATATTCGCAATTTAATATCTAGTAATCTCGTAAAAGTCTATATTTATTTGTAGTTTAAATATCTGAAGAAAATTTCATTTACATCTAAAGCGGTTTAGCGAAGTATTAAACACAGAGCAAAGGCCTAATCTAATTACATAACCACATTAGCACCAGTAATTTATAATTTGAGATTTAACATAAGTAATAAATAGAGAATAATAACCTAATTACAATATAATCGCAATATGCATGAGTACTTTTGTTTTCAGAGTTAACACAAGTAATAAACACAAAGTAATAATCCATTATGGTTGAAATTTACTGCAAATTCTTGCAAGACTTCTAGCTAACTAAAAACCTCGATATACACCAGAACTGTTATATTTTGGACTCATATGGCAAAAAGTAGTAAGAAAATTGTAAACAAACACTCTGACGTTAAACGTATTATAGAGATATGTTCATGTTCAATGAAAGGGATGTACAGCCAAAGTTGTCTAATCAATAAATTAGATATCAACAGAGAACTTCAAGATTGAAGAAGAAACTTAAAATTGACATTTCAATGGCCCAACAAAATTAATACTTATTATATAAATTAAAGAAGTTTGAACATAAAACTTATTGCTAGAGTAAAAGTTGACCATGCCAGGTGCTTTATTGTTGATATTGGCAACCTAGAAAATTATCACCAATTCTGTCTTGTATTTATTATTTATTTATATATTATTCCTGAAATGAATGTAAGAAAAACGTATTCTAGTGTGTAACATAAACGTAAAAAGACAACGTACTTAGTCATATATTACTTCAATAACCACGATATTTCTGTACTTTGATTGTAGACTTGCAGTTGTTGTGAACATTTTATTAAAATAAATTAAATGTTTTATTCCATAACCTCAGATATATCAGATGTTCACCACCAAAGGGTTTGAATTTTATTATTTGATGTTTATAGGAAGGTCAACTATAAAACCCGCTTTGATAAGCATCTAATTTTGTATGTGTCTCACAAAATTTTCAGTGAAACAATATCGGAGAATTGTCACAGTAACAAGTAAAATTTAACAGCTTTAGAAAATAAATATATTTTTAAATCGGCAAAATAGAGGTTTTGTGATATTATTATAACTGTGTTTGTACCAACACTATCGGTATGCATTAATAACGCAAAGTCACTAATACACGATTAGCGCCAAAAAAGAAAGCTACGAGATCTATGTTAAGACTTACAAATTAGCTTTTTAGTGAGATAGCCGGTAGGCCTTCATAACCTGTACTCGAAATCTCGCCCGAAGTGTGGGAAGTGAGGTATGTATTACTTTGTCATCCCCCACGGGTCGGAGACGGACTCGTAATTCCGAAACAAATATGAGGCATGGGTGTTTTACTATATATAAGCTGTTATAATTAAAATATTAATACAAAATAAAAACATAAATGAACTATGATACATTGTTGGACTACGTGTATACATTCAGTAAAAATTTAAAATATACCTTAAATAGTTGTATCAATAAGGGGGGGGGGATGTTACAACCCCCTAACTCCCTCCACCCGGCGGGATACGCCTATGATTCAGATTGCTGGAGGAAGTCTGAGAGACAAGAAGTGTGTAGCTGTGTGTCTTGAAATGATTTAGCTATCAAGTTGCTGGACTCGTGTTTCTGCTTAAGGTTAGTTATCAATTGCCTCGTTTTCTCATTTATCACGTACTTTACATAAGTAGGTTCAGTATTACTGCTCAAATGTTGTCACAACACGTTCTCATAGATTAATTATAATCTAATTAATTTTTTGTTTATAATCACCTGAGTAAGTCAAAATTGTGTATCAATTATTATATATTTGCACTTATTTATAATCTATTGCATTATAACCATAGCATTGTGGGTACTGTAGCCTTTGAAATGTAAATCTGTCACTCACTTATGCACGTGGTGTCCCTGTTATTTGTTTGGCGTGACTTTAAAAATACTTGTATTTAAAACTGTTATCACAGTTGCTAGTTATCAAGTGCCCCCAGCATTTTCTAGTAAATTGAGGCTTAATATATATATATATATATATATATATTATATACATATATAAAACATTTATTACATAAAAGCAATAAAAATCAATGTGAGACATATTTTGGCTTTCAATTATTTTCGAAACAGTTTATCCGGCTCAGGAAGCAGTAAACGAACTGAAATTATTGGATAGAAGAGTTTTTGAGAATCTTAATGATAATAGAAACCAGACAATATAAATAAGAACACTTTGGCCAAACTTAAAATCCTAATTTTGAAAGCAAAGATTTAATATTTGTCTCTGTCTTTTAGATTTGCAAACCAAATATGCCTTGAAATATGACGTATGAAAAAAATTATCTGGTCAGTAATTAACAGTTTAAAAAATTGTTTTAGGTAATAAGAATGGATAATATAGTACAAATATAAGTATATTATAAAACAAGTAACATAATGAAAAATTAATTACGACAGTTCAATAATATGACGTTGTATTAGCAGGAGAGTGGAATACCTCAAGGGAGTGGAAACTTATGTTGTTGAACAATAATTTCCTTAAGATTAAAGCACTGAGCTGGCATAGAATTATTTGAATACCCTGAAAATTTGTGTTATTCCGCGTGCAGCTGGTAATAATAGCTTACATCAAAAAGATTTCATAATGAAGTGATTTGGAAGTGCAGTTAATTAGGCCGGTTAGTTTATGTCCAAAGCCGGTATTCAAATGTATATAGCAAGGTCAAGTATTTACAAACATGCCAAATATTATGACGAACTCATAAAACACAGTCGTGTATTGGGACGGAAATAAGCCTGACACCCTGTACAAGATCAACTAATTATATAACAGTGGTCATTAAGACGTAACTATAGGGTTTTTTTTATTTTGGGCGGGTAGATGTTGAGATGAATTAAAACGAAATATGTATGATATATTAACGAAATTTATTTTTTCATATGGAAGGCCCATATATGCCATTATGTATGGAATACGACATCGTTTAAATGTCCACCACAGTTTCTCACAATGGATTCGAGTGGTCCAATTTTAAATTACTATGTCGCATAAATCGGGTTGAATTTGAGCGATGGCCTGGGTTATGTTGATCTTAACTTCATCGGTTGATTGAAGCCTATTGGCATAGACCTGAAACTTCAGAAAACCCCATAAAAAGTCTAGAGGCGTCAAATCACACGATTTTGGTGGCCAATGATCACGTGATCACCTCCGTGAGAGATAACCAGATCCTAAAATCGTTCACGCAAAATGTTCACATTGTCGTTCGCTGTGTGGTACGTAGCGCTGTCCTGCTGAAACCACATGTCGAGTACGTCCATATCGTTCAACTTGGGCCAAAATAAATCCATTATCGTCGTTTCTGTAGAGTTCGCCGTTTACGGTGATGGCCTCACCAACGTTGTTTTCATAAATATATGGACCAATTACTCCGCCAGCTCAAAATCCGCACCAAACAGTAATTTTATGTGGATGAATCGCTACCTGGTGAACATCATATGAGTTGGCATTGTCCCATATACGGCAGTTATGCTTGTTCACATAGCCAGTCATCCAGAAATGTGCTTCGTCTTTGAAGATAATTTTTCGGCCGAAACTAGGGTCCTCTTCAAAAACGCTCCAAAGCCCACTCGGCGAACAAAAGGCGTGGTCTATGGTCACTTTGAGTTTCGGGGTCAGTTAGAGTTTGCACGGATGCAGCGCTAAATCTTAGACGGTAAAGTCGCCAAGTTGAAGATTGCAAAAGACCGAGCTCTTGCGCACGGCGAGGAATTGACCTCGGATTCCTCTGCACACTTTCACGGACAGCGGTGACGTTCTCGATAGATCTGCTGTTCATTTCACGTCTGGGTGTAGGCTGGTTATTTTCTTACCGAACCGGTCTTCTCGAATTTAGCTACCAAACGTTGAAGAGTTGACATTGAAAGGCCTTCACGTCTGCCGTAAATGGTCGCAACGCACGTAACGTTTTAACAATTACTCATTTTAAACATTAAGTTTAATCATTTGAACACGCTGCTCAATCGTGTAACTTGTCATAAAATGGCAGCACTCACTGAACAAAAATACACTAATGAAACAGCTGACACCAAAACAACATGGCCGCCACATGCTGCCAACATCTACTCGCCCAAAATGAAAAACCCTATATATCCCTTGCACTAGACTTTGTTTGTAAATAAAATGGGAACCACATAGTTGAACATATATGTTCAAATGTATAATGAACCTAACTCTGCTACATGGAAAAGTATCATTACAATAGTGTACATAAACTGACTTTTATTCTGGCTTCTCACATAAAATGTAAAAATGAGAAGACATGTTTTACCCTCAAGAATAAACAATGCAGATTAGTCAAAAGGTTTAGACGTTTGTGGGGGGGGGAGGAAAGTTTTGCATAATATGTAGTAGGAAGCTCATAATCACAAATGTTATGAACGAGTCGACCAGAAAAAACTCACTGGATGAATAAAGGTTGTCAGCTCATTTTATTTTTAGGGAACCTAGACGGTAAATTATCTTGTGTGTTTGACTTTCATGGTTGTAATGTTATGTCACTATAAATCAGTTTGTGATTTAGAAGGCAGAAGACATTACGAAATATATGTGCGAGTGGCACTGCTCAATGCTCATTGCGGGCTCTCTTAAAGCGGTTACGTTATTAGATAAATAAATGTCATCCAAAAGGGGATAATGAGTAGTAAAAAATTAATTATGATGGAATTGGAGATGGAACATCCAATGACTGACAAAATTATTTGGTATTGGTCTTACTTGAAATAAAAGGGGTTATTCGTCTCATTATACATAAATAGTTACAGGGATATCTCACTCTCACTATTTGTGTCTAAAGTACAATATAAAATTTTAAAATGCAGACAATAATTATCTTTCAATTCTTCCAAAACCTTGATTTCACATCAGATGACCACTATGACGAGCTTTGTAAAATGTTAAAAGTGCAGTTTATAAACAGGCGATTGTGGACATAAGGCTATACGCCTTAGTATGTTGGGAAGTGTAACGTAAATTGTTACCACATATACTTATCCCAGTATTATTTGAGTATAATTTTCCCTTGGAACTTCCTTCGAATCGGGTTCCAGTCCTAACAAATTTATACACCTTAAACATGAAGTCAACGTCGACCAAGCTAACTAGTGTCTCATTTAATTTATGTATACTAATCTATATGATATTGTTAGAGATTTCAGTAACAAACATAAAGGAATTTAGAATAAAAAAACATAAATATACCAATCCATACTATGAATGTTCTGATATATCTACTAATTATCAGAGACACTGGATTGTAGGCTTTATATATATATTGTTCATTCCAGAACCTTCGTTCACCATTTTCTGGGCATATCATGATATGAGTCTAACGCCTGTTATGGGTGGTTGAAATTGTATCACCATTGTTACTCTTGACCATCTCATCTTCGCATACCATTTAAGTTTATACGCGGAGCCATATAGGTTAAGAAGTTTATAACTATATCAATATACTGGAGCGATTGTTGATATAGTCGCTGGACTATGTTCGCTGTCGAAGTAGTTTTACTGAGAAGTTCTTAACTTGATAAATGTGTTAAAAATTGTTCCGTCACCTGTAGGGCTTGCAAAAAATTTAATGTTTTTTTATAAATACCTGATCTTAAAAGAAATAGATAACGGATAGGCGATAGAAATGTAAAGTGCTGCAAGATTAGAAAAAGGTATTATGTTAAAAATAAGACGAGTACTATGTTTTATACTTTAAATTTGTATGAACAATCTACTAAGAGACAATATTACGTTTCCAAAGTTCTTCCGGCTGTATGTTATATCTAAAAGGGTATGTAGAAATGTTCTATAAACTAGTAACAGAGAATGAGCTAAATTTGAAGTTTTGTGTTTTCTCAGTGAGTGTAAACTTTAAGAAGGATAAAAAATTAAAAATAATTCTAAAGGCCCACTTTGAAAATAGACACATTAATCTGTTTTTTGAAATCATTCTTAATGTCTAAACTCCGTCGCATATGATGCACTATAAAGATACACAACTAATTATGAAGTAATATATTAAATTTTTATATGCTAACGAGACCTTGAGTATAATAAAAAATATACAATAACATGTAGCAGTTCTCCAAATATTCATTTGACAGAGGGCATTTCTCATAATAGTCTGACTGGAATTTGAGAGGGATGGATAGACCCAGTTCAATATTAAAAAGGTAGCAAGTGCGATATAGTCTTCCATTATTAAACACTCCAACATTCAAACACAATTATGGTGAGTACACATGTTGTGTACAACTTGTGGAAGTAAAGAAAATATAAAATATAAATTAATTTTGGAGATAAGCACCTTACGACAGTTTATAAATAACAATCGTAACCACCCTTTTAGAAACCGCCAGCTAATTTGTTGTTGTAAATTAAGTTCATACACTGCACGAGTATTGTCATCTGCAGCCTGTATATGTTTATTATAAATATAGTATTATATAACTCTATAATAAAAAGAATATAATAAATAATAGAGATGTTAAGAAAGAGCAACATTTTAATTATCATATAAAACTTTAAATAACAGCAATCCCAACTGTTACTCCAGTGAACACTTTTGATTAATGGGTCTCTGGGCTGAACGGCTTGTATTAATGAGGGTTATAATACAGGCTGGATCTTCGTAATTCCTGTCGTCATGATTAATTGTAGTAGGCAGTAAGCATAAGAATGTTTCCATATGTAAATTAACAAGTTATACGAACATTAATCTCGTACAATATATTATTGTCTAAAAATTGGTGCCAGTCCTTCTTAGAAACACTACTAACCTATAAAATATAATCTAGATACGTATATTTACAGACTGCTAAACGTTGTGACACTTTGGTGGTAAATAAATCATACTTATGATATTTCTCATTCATATTTAAGAAACCTGTTCGACAGTTTTGTTTTGTGACGGTAAATCTTATTCCGTCTTGTGCAGTTTCCTAGTACTGACTAATCTCATCCATCATCTATGGACTCAATTCAAATGTTTAAAATTAAAAACTCACATACATAAAGCTATATATTTTATGGATGTGATCAGTTTGGGCAGTTCCGAGATTAAAAAAGTACAACTCATTCGTCTCTGCATTTATTCCATATTGTAATAATTATACTACCAACAATTATTTTCAGTTTATAACAGTTCGATATAGCATTATAAAGAAACTTAAAAATTGTGTTCTATCTCTTTTATTTAAAATTTTATTTTTAGCACTAAAGTTGCGATGGTTACGACACCTTAACACCTAACTACTTAACTGTCATGTTGGTTGCAATAAATTTTCCATCAACAGCTGTAAGATATAGCATGTGTTAACTAGCAAGTGTGTAAGGCCATTAGCATTGCTCTTAAATCAATTTGAAATAAAACATGTTTTGAGCTGGTATAGTTTCGTGACAGTTATGAAACACGTAAGTTTTCAAATGTGATTCGTATTACTTTTTCTAAACTTCATATAAATATATCTATCGTTAAAGATATCACACAACATATCTCTGAAGATCTGATTTTCATTTTATAGAATCACTAATTCGATATACGAGTATAATAATGTCAAGTATACAAAATTGTTATATACACTAATGGGACTGAAAACTACAAAAAGCAGAAATATTACAAAATGAGAAGGATCATTTATCATTAAGTCATTTAAATAATTTGATTTGCCTAAGTAAAATCTACCACGAAGTAAATTACATTTCATTCATCCTGAAGCTATACGAAAATTGCAGTGATGTGTACTAAAAAAATTCATTATTACTATTAAAATTAAAAATGTTATTTTTAGAGGTTCATATAGCACATTGTGTGTGACCACTGTTTGAAATTTCCAATAAACCAACTTTACTACACACTTATTCTTAATTAAAACAATAAGTATTTTTACATAACAATACAATCTATTTTTTATATGTGGTCTATAGGCACATTACGAGATTTCAGATTAAATAGTAGTAAAATCCTGAATATATGAAATAAATTTATTCGTTTATAATTATATTTCTTTCTAATGTAATTTATTTATGTATAACTGTTTATTCCCGGAAGTTTGAGATGTTCTTATGTCAAATATCCCCTTTAAAGCACATTTCCAAAAGGTATGATCCACCCTTCTCGCAATAAAGCCCTTCCTTTTACAAACATCTTATCTAAAAATACCACAAGCATTGCGAGCGAAGTGAACATAAAAAAATATTTTACATGTTAACGTGTTTGCCTATTATTTTTATTCCTCTCCAAACAGCTAAATTACTAATGAGTTCTTACTACTATAGGAATGTTATTAAAAGAAAAATTATAAATGATCATGTAACTAACATTATTTTGGTACATTTCCTACAGTTTCTGGTACTTCCTATTAATAGAAGAGGTGTTTCAGATCATTCATGGAATAGAAAACTTCAAATCATACGTATAGGGTAGTATACCTAATAAAGGTGTTATTCTCACTTTTATGAATAATTTTCGCATTTAATATTATGTATTTGTTTATATTAGACTTTATGAAAAATTAAACTATTGAGTAATTAAACTGAGTCATGAGAACCGTGACAATCCAACTTTTAGTTACAATCTAGTCTTTTTCAAAACATGAGAAGTAATCCTAGCAAGAAATTTGAACGCATTAGTAAACATGACTTTTTGGAATTAAAATAGTTTATGATAATATCGACAGTTTTAGTCGTAATAAGACTTAGTGTTAATTTAATCTTTAATTGAATAGAGCCCTAATATTCCTTCTATTATCATAACCCTTACAAAGACACTTCATTGTGTTGTTTGTTCCAGTAACCAGATTACATAAACATTTAATTGTTAGAGAGGATAGTTTTAGAGAATTCCTTATTACTAAATATAAATTAAGGTTATAATAAAAAAATTTTTTCTGATCCATTTTCCTAGAATTACAATGTTTTTTTTAATTTTTTAAGTATTAATTATAGTTCCCACTTTTAAGTCGGATATATATTGGTACTATAATAAGTACGTACGTTTTGTAATAGAAAAGAAATAGAATTAAACCTGTTTTATACTAAATTATGTTTCATATGACAACCTGGAATACTTAGAAGGCAGTTTTGTATTACAATTCTCGCATTTTAGATACAGGACGGTTTTTGGGGTGCAACTCTTCTTCACTTTTCTACTTATGTCAAATATATTTCCAAGACCTAGAAACATATTATCTGAATTACGCAATTACCATAGTCAACAGTATTTACAATTCGACAAAATATTTGTTTTAATCTATAAGAGTTGTACTATATTATCACCTTAAATTGTAGAATGTATATTGTAAATTAAATCTAATAACAACTCTTATTCACAAAATGTATGTAATGCACCATTACTAGAAATAATATATACTGAAATTAAGTGAAACTGAAATAATAAACACAGATTATTTTTTAATGTCTTTAAACTATATATAAATAATTTCCAAGCTACAAAATATTTAAGACTGAAATGCAATCGCTGGAATAATAATAACATTATTAATATCAATAGAAAAGGAGAGTTTTAACAACCCATTTACCAAAATAAAGTAAGGCATATAAACCGAAATAGTCATCAGGTAGAATATGGCGGTAATTATTGAAGTCATGAGAATCTTTTAACTAAGGGAAACCATGGGTGTAGATCTCAAGGACGATCTGTAAACTTCAACACGAGTGCCAGGGGGGATTAATTATTGCTCACAGAATATACAAATGTAATATAAGATAATTATGGAGTTGAGGGAAAGGTTTTAGTAACCCTTGAACTTGAAAAGTACCGTACTGTAGCTCTGACATATAATCTAAACACAAAACCATTGAGGATTGATTTGATGATATCTTATAACCAGCAACGATTATACAAACATTTTATTCACAACATTCTATTTCAAAAAGTCTATTATCAAAGTACGTCGTTTCCAGATAATAGCTCTGGGAAATAGGATTAGCAGAAGGATATAAGTTACAAAGAAGAGATATGTAAACTTTTCTTGTATCAACGTTCTTGAATATCAATAAAGACACTGACAGATCCGAACTCCTGGAAGAATATCTTTTGTCATGGCCAGACAAATATTTACTCACTTTCTATTTATCCTGTAACACTTGTACTATATATAACGTCTGTTGACGTCAAATCTATTTGAAACAAATGATGAAAATGCAGTACAACTATGGTGGAGCAAGTATATCCATTACTACTAACTCTGCTTTCAATAAGAGTATATAAAAAATTAAAATTAAATAAATGATTATACTATAGGATTTAAGAGAGTTTGGTTTCGAGGTGAAATCATTAAATATAACTCTTATTTAATAGTGTAACAGATGAAATTTGCATTGCTACTGCTATAACCAAAATAGCAATTTTGGATAATCTTAAAAAATATTGAATGATGTCAATGAATATAGCTGAATTGTATTGTTTTCCCTATAATCAATTAACAAAACATTTTTGTTTTGTGTCATTTCATTCCTTGTTTGGTTGTGATACTCAGTGTCTTCATATTTAGTTTTATGTAGTTTTAATACACTTATTGGAAATTTTAAACACTGGAGAGTATTAATTAATATTTACATATTATTTAACAACTGATTTATAGCACTGACAATAGCATTATACAATATGTACAGTAACAATATAAAAAGTTTGAGGTATAATTTCAATTATTTTGTGGCTTATGAGAAAATAATTATAGGAATGAAAGTTATTGCAGAAATTATTATTTTGTTATCGTAAGTGCAGGTAAATTCAACGAATTCTCACAATATACAATAAACTCTAGATAAATACAATAGGTTGCAAACAATACAGTGACTGTGATGACAACTACCCGTCTGGATGTATGGGAGTGCACGCCTCTGATAACAGTCAGTCCACTTTAAAATCGAGTGTGACCTTGACCCGTACACACGTCGCTGGACACGTGACCATAAAATAGTGTATTTTTCGTTTTTTCAATACTGCTGTCACTTTGCCTCGTGAATTATACTTATTTCATACAGTTCAGTTTAGTAAACATTCATTAACTTCAGAGAGCGATATAGTCTGGAACATTTTATTATACGATTAAGATAATATAAATATCATTAGGCTCTTTTTCCATTTAAAGTTATATTATCATGAATTTTCAATCAATTCTCAAAGATATAAACCTGCGATAAAAAGTTGTACGTGTGAATATTTAAATAGTTGACAACTGCTACCTGTTTGGATCAATTTATTATACGTGGAATACGAAAAACAGCATAATTTTCTTTTAATCAATGGAGTTTTACACTTAAATATTAAAAATTAGTTATTATTATTTTTTAATAATAATTCAAATTAAATCATAGCAAATTAAAACATAGTTCCAATTATAAAATAAATATTTATAATGTGATTTGTTTTATGCAATTTACCGACTGCCCTGTCTTCCATTAGAATGCATCCCGTTTGAGTTCGAAATGCTACATAGTCTTAAAAATAGCTCCTTGGTCTACTTGTTTTTAAAAATTATATCATGGATTACTTTTATATTTAATGTTCCATTACATGTGGAAATAATGTTCTGTTACGTTTTTGGCTGATGCAGATGATACAGCTCTTAGTTATTTAAGTTTAGAAAGCATGAGTAAACACAGAGGAATGTAAGGCTGACTATTTGTCAAGAGTATTTCAGAGTAAGGGCAATAATGAGGAACTGTGTGAATTTGAGGAATTGCAATATTACAGTGATAAAGTAACAGAAAGTCAAAATGTAAATAGTCCAGTTAGTAAGGTAGTGATTAAGAAGAGTGGTAAGAAATGTTACACAAATGTTAACAATGAAGAGTGCTGTAATATAGATAACTTAAAGAACTTTCCATAGGATTAAAGATGAGTTAATGAGATTAAAATCATCAGAGTGAGGACCCAGAAATTGTAAATATTAGATTAAGTATTTACAATAGTAATAACAATGCAAAGTTTTATTTAAATAAGGGAGTTGTAATGTATAGGGCCAAGAACAATAGTAAAGGTAGAGTGTACCTGCCCTATCAACTTGTGGACATGGTATTTGCATATTACCATAATGCAAATGGACACTTCGGTATATTTAAGATCACTAGAAAAATTAGTAAAGTGTTCTACCGACCTAACACAGCAAATGAAATTAAAGACAGAGTAAGTAAATGTGAACTGTGAATTAAAGCGAAGTCTAGTAGAAAGTATTTCGGTAATTTAGTGTCTAATGTAAGTGAGAAACCAATGGACAGACTTTATATTGATTATTTTGGTCCACTAGTAAGAAGCAAAATACATAACAACAATATTTTTAATAATTATGGATGACCATAGCAAGTTTGTATGGTTGTATTCAGTAAAAGATGGCAAAGGTACATCTGTAATTAAAACCCTGGACAATATTGTGTTTAAAAACTTTGGATATTGTAAATATTTAGTTTCTGATAATGCAAAATGTTTTAAAAGTGTGGAACTCAAGAACTATTTGTTTAATAGGGGTATAGTACATTAATTTATTACACCTTATGTGCCTAGAGCAAATAAATCAGAAAGACAATTAAGAACTTTGAAACAAATGCCAAACATTTATTTTTCTGAAAACCAACAAAAATGGGATATAGATTTGACTAGTATTAAGCAAGCAATTAATTGTAGTGTGTCTGAAGCTACAAAAATGAGCCGTCATTAGTTAATATTTGGGTTTCAACCTAATAATGCTTTGAGTAATCAATGTTCATTAAATGAACTTGTGTGTGAAAATGATGTAAACGATGAAAGGTTTGAAGTAGCGATTAAAAGTTTAAAAAGGTCAATTAAAGCCAATAAGAAGAGGAAACTATACAGTAATGAGAATGCAGAACATCCTTTTGCTGTTAATGCAGAAGTATTTATCGAAACGCACGAACATAACAGGAATAGGTGTGATAAATTTCAAAGTAAATTAGCCATGAACTACACCGGACCCTATAGGCTAATACACAAAATGAGTGAAGTAACCTATATAGCCCAAAGTGTGAAGAATCCAAAAATAATAAAAAAGGTCCATATTTCACAGTTGAAGTTAAAGAGGTAATGTATTGGTAACAAAGGTTGTGCTGTTGTGTTTTGTTTATTGTTGATTATAGATACCTGGAAGCCTACTTAATAAATAAAAAAGGAAAGATGAATTATTATGTATTATGAAGAAAGTATACGAATATTGGATTGCCAGGAAGAATAAATAATCCAATAACAAAGCATACTACAAAGGAAGATGGGTGAGAAAGTATATGTTTAATGGACATGTAAATAAAATTATAATATAATGTTGACTTTGTGTATAGTGAAAATGAGTGATGTTAATTAAAAGTTACATAAACTAATTGCAATATGTGCACTAATCAATTTCAGGTAAATAAAAAGGAAATAAAAACCAATAATGCAGGAAGATATAATATTATTGGTGTACTTGTAAAATGATGAAATTAAGAGAAAACTGTTTTAAACTTAGATTTTAAAAGAATAGTAAAAGTGTCTTGTAGCATGTGAAGTGACTGTTTTGTAATAACAAATTCAGGGTTATTGTAAAATGTGTTGAATAATTGTTTGTAAAATAATATATGTCCGTCAATAATGTAGAATATATACATAAAGCTTAAATAATTAAAATCAAAATGTCTTTACTTAAAAAAAGATTGATATGTAATCCGAATAGGCACAAGACACAGCACACTCACCAGATGGTTGATGTCGCGGAAGAAGAACAAGCACTTGTATAATTACTTTATTCTAAAATGTAGTGCACATACTTAATACTTTGTAATTAATGCTCTCCTTGAAGGAGTATATGGTTTATAATATCACGCACAACCGGCCGAACGCAAGTGGATGAACCAGGAAATCGAACAAAAGGCCAGCTGTTGCGTTCAGAGATAGACCCAGGAGCGTACCAAGCGGCGCACCCAGGAGCGTACCGATCGGGCACTCGGGGGTGTCGGCGCCCTACTATGGTTCCAATCAGGATTATCTGGAGCTTCCTTAGTTTTAAGATTGACAAAGATTGTATGTAAATAGTAATGTGTGAATGTGTTTGTAGTTGAATTTGTTAAAAGCAACGAACAAGAAATTTTCTTTTAATAGGACTCTTCCACGGTAATGCCAGTTTTGAGCGTGGGTGATGTACCGATTGTATTAAATAATAAATCTGGGGTAACTGGATTACTGGTGGAAGGAGTAGGCCCAGATGAATGATAATGGCTGGACTGTACAAAGAGGCTGCTATCGGCGAAGCGCGCATCGCAGATGGCAGTGTTTGATAACGAAATTGAGATGTGGGGTGAGGTAGACGTACTGATGGAGAGATTCCATACGGCCCTGGCCTGGCGATGCGCAGTGGTCTACTTGTCATTTGGAGGAGTGGGGGTAACGCTTCCTCAGTCTGTATCGCGGAGCTGTGTAGTGCGGACCTCGCGCTTGCTTGTTCAACACTCTTCTTGCCTCTGTGATACTTGCAACTGTTTTGCCGCCGTTACTGCTTATAGGATTTCCGTGTGATATTTCTGAAATGGCGGGTGTAAACTTCTTGAAAAAAGTTGGAAGTGGTAAAGTATATATCATAGCCAAGCTCGAGAAATCGCAGCAAACGTTTATGAATACATGAAAAATGAGAAAGAAAGTGGCGCCGCAATAAACATAAACAATGTTCTCGTCCGTGTAAAAGCTGCAACTGGCGTGCCATTGACAACTATTAAAAAAGTAGTTTCTGAGAGGAAAAAAGTAATTCAAGACAATGCAGAATTCAGCACTCCGAAAAAGAATCGAAATCGTACAAAACCTAAAACCGATCTAGACAATTTCGATTTAGGTGTTATTAGGAGGACTATAAATGAATTTCACCGAATTCATGGCGAAAGACCAACAATAAAATCTCTGCTATCTGTTCTGAAGAGTTCAATTAATTTTAAAGGTAGTTCTTTCTCTCTTCGATGCATTTTAAAGAAAATGAATTTTAGATGGAAGAAGACTACTAATGACAGAAAAGTATTGGTTGAAAAAATTAACATCCGAGAGAAAAAAGTAATTTTTTTGAAAAAAAAAAATTACTCAGTACAGATCTGAGAAACAGACCCATTATTTATATGGATGAAACTTATATCCATACGACTCATGCAACCCCTAAAGCCTGGACTGACGACATCAATGAGGGATGTAAAGTACCAGTTAGCAAAGGAAAAAGATTAATTATAGTACACGCTGGAAACGAGAAAGGGTTTATAAAAAACGCGTTGCTAACTTTTGAATCAGGCAAAAAAACCGGCGATTACCATAACGATATGAAACTTTTCAAATTACGAGAAATGGTTGAAAAGTAAATTAATTCCCAATCTCCCTGAACATTCTGTTATTTGTGATTGACAATGCCCCATACCACAATGTCGAAATTAACCGAGCGCCAACATCTAATTCCAGAAAAGGTGACATGATTAAATGGCTATCAGACAGAAATATAAATTTCCAAACAAGTAGCCTAAAACCGGAGCTGTACAGTTTGATTAATTTACACAAACCTAAATTTAAAATGTTCAAAATTGATGCAATTTTGGCTGAACACGGTCATTCAACTCTGCGCTTGCCTCCCTACCATCCCGAACTTAATCCTATAGAAATGATATGGAGTGTCATGAAACAGAGGGTGGCTAAACGTAATGTGTCTTTTTCAATGGAAATAATAAAGCAGCTTGTGGAAACAACATTTGAGGAAATAACTACTGAAGAATGGTTATCTCGTGTAAACCACGTCAAAAAATTAAAGGAAGACTACATTAGGTTAGAGCCTCAAATTGACGAAATGACAGAACATACCGTCATTAATTTGCAAGATGATAGTGACAGTGACAGCAGCATGAGTGAGAGTGGCAGTGATGATGATAATGGTGACTTTAATCTAAGTGGGATCGAAGCTCTACCACAGTAACCAGTTTACAGCATTCAGTAAGTAAACCAAAATTATTGTTCTTAAATGCTAAGATTCAATTGTATACATTAACGTTTAAATTCAGATAGAAATATTTTAATTGTTACTATTGGAAGTATGTTAACTATACTGCCAATGTTAAATTTGTCTAACATGTGTTTAAATAATCGTACGCAGCACGCAGATCCAGCTCACTGACAATAGTGACAGTGGCAAGCTTTGTGGCGCGACTGCGCGGCGGCAGTCAGCCCCTCCCCTCTTTTGACGGCTTCTCCCACTCCGTGCGACACCACTCCCCTGTCGCGCTTCTCAGGGCCCGTATGGAATCTCTCGATGTATACCGTACCTCCATCTCAGTTCATCGGAAGTGATTGTAACGAGTAGAGTAAAATAGCGCTTAGAGTAAATCTTTTTGCTAATTGTCATCGAACCTGCAGATGCTTTCAGCAATATTTTTTTGATTTATTATATCTCTAACACTGAAGAATAATTTTTAAAGTAAATTAAAGAAAATAAGTAACAAAATAAAATTTGAATTTTGGAGATAAATTAAAGTGAAGAATTGCCAGATCAGATTAGAGTGTGAATGTTTGTATTTTGAAAATTGAATAAAAGACAAACTGTAAGAACTTTGTACATTTTTGGGAGTGAAGAATATATTACAAGTTTGAATTTAAAAGTCATCAAGAAGTTTTTATTTTAATTTTAATTCTAGTAATTATTTTTAAGTAGCAGTGTTATTTTAGTTTGAACTTTATTTACTTCAGAAGATTTTCTTTTCTTTGAACCTTCAAAAAAGTTTATTTTACAATTTCAAAGCTAACCCCCCTGTGCTAGTAAAACGGTACATAAAAATTGCGCCAATCTGCTTATGAGATGAGTAATGGCTCCGATTATAAAAGAACTCACGGATCTTATAATTTATATAGATATGCCATAACTGGTAACTACTTACTATGTTATCTCATCGACTTCTTTTTCAGTGACAGTAGTAAAGCTAAATCCATTAACCGATTTATTTCGCTTGGTAGTATTGTAAAAAATCATAAAAGTATCATCGACATCATTGTTGCATCCTACTTCAGCAAAATATTTACTGACTTCTTCCACCTTGAAATTGGGTTCAAGACTAACATAGTTTGCACATTTCGATATAATTTCAGATTTCTTTAGGCAATCCAAAACTCCCTTGGATTTTTGGATGACGACAATTTATCTGAGAAAAAAGTTCTCTTTGCATTCCATTCAAGTCCAATCAGTTTATTCCTTACTGATCTGTATCTTCCCAGTTTTCGTTCGTCCTTATTTTCTAGTATTTTTACGTAATCTATTTTTGATCTCTGAGTTCTTCAAGGACGCTTTTATGGTTACTTTTTACATTTAAAGTGATAGCTTGTTCAATGTCGTTATTTTTTCATTTCACAAATATCTTGCCACTTTACGTCTGCAATTTGACTAACAGCGCGTTGACTATCAAACTTTGGAAAGTATCTGTAAGTAATGTATTTCACCTTAGCTTTTTCCTTCAAAACTTTCAGTACACAATATACAAGTGTATGATCAGAAATCTGCATTTGTCTGTAGTCCTGGATATTTGATGTATCGATGACGCCGTTCCCCTCGAACTCGGCCGACTTGTCTACTACAATGTGGTCTAACAAAGTCACCGAGTGTCTCGTAAACCTGTACTGGCTTATTTATCAGCTGAATTGTATTATTCTCTCTCAAGAGTCGAAGTAAATACTTAGCTTCACACGATGTCTATATCAGTAGTTTCAATATTAGTGTACACTTCATAACTTATTAGTCTAGCCTTAGTATATAATACCCCCCCGGACAAAAATCTACGAGGGCTCGAATACGTGCCCTTAGTGTAACACATTCTTTGCTCGAGGATTTCAAGTTTCAGTTTCAGTCAATTAGTTTAGGAGTATTAATTTTGTCTTTTTGCTTTATTTATTTATTCACCCTTTCTTTGCCCTTGCTTAACTAGCTATTGATATAAATAAATAAACGTTTGATTTACCATTATTATGGAGTTTATTTGTCACATGTATGATACAGGGTTTCGTGAATTATACTGCCTAGGGCACATAAAACAAATTATATCCAACACATCAAAAGTTTTGGTGCATGTTAGGTTTGAATTTATACAAAAAAATAGGTTTGAATTTTGAAAGATTTTGAATTATAAATTGGGTAGCTCTTACTTGAGTTCAAGTCCAGTTTTAATTTGTGTGTTCTATTGACATTTATTCATCTTCCAATCATCCTTGTCGGTTTATTGTGGATTTAGTACTGATAATGATGATCCTTGAAGATTTGAGAGTTCTGGTTGCTATCCAATATTCAAGTGGTCATCCTCTAGTAAATGTCTATTCTGTTCTTTTACAAAAAATCGAGATTCACCTATTTCACACAAATAATAAAATTTTATTACTGTATTTAATAACTCAAATGTTGATTAACTTTGTGTTTTTTAATAAATTTCTTGATGAAAAAAGGTTCTTCTCAGTCTCATATTCTGTCACGATTCCAAAGAACAAATTCCATTATTGTAGTCACCAGCTGATCTAAATTCACTTTATAACTCCAGGTGTTGTAAACTTACTTTGCATAACAATGTCCTTGATATTAAGATTTAATGTATTTTGTGGTATTTGGTCTAAAGAAACTACTTTATTTTATTTGATGATTCAATGTTACAATAGTTTATGCATTTCCATTTTATATTTATGATAATTTGTTTTATGTTAATTTAAACTCTAAAATAGGTTAATCGTTTATCTTAATTTTAAAATCTATTGATTTATATATGTTTATTGTAAGTTATCATAATTGTATGGGTGTATGTTCTTCTTCTTGTGTGGATTCTTGTGTGGATTCCTGTGTGTGTGTGTGTGTGTGTGTGTGTGTGTGTGTGTGTGTGTGTGTGTGTGTGTGTGTGTGTGTGTGTGTGTGTGTGTGTGTGTGTGTGTGTGTGTGTGTGTGTGTGTGTGTGTGTGTGTGTGTGTGTGTGTGTGTGTGTGTGTGTGTGTGTGTGTGTGTGTGTGTGTGTGTGTGTGTGTGTGTGTGTGTGTGTGTGTGTGTGTGTGTGTGTGTGTGTGTGTGGTACGAGTACATATCTGCTATAAACTCCTTTAGTTATTTATTAATCTTTTATAAACAAATGTAAAATAATACGAACTATGGACTGTTCAAAACAAAACTGTAATAAATGCCCTTTAATTATATTTAATTTATCTTAGAAATAAAATAGAATTAACGCAACATGCTTTTGCAGCAAACATAACGATAAATGAAATCTGTTAACTTGTCAACAAACTCACAACATATTAAAATATTCCATAATTGTTTTTAGTGGTTCTTGTATAATTATCTGTACAACATAATAAATAAGTCAATCAAAAGTTTTTATTTAACAAAAATCACTCTATTGTCCATCAGAGATATTATTGTCCATCTCAAATAAGTCGTTTACAGTTTTAATTGAAATTAGTTACTCAAAAGTTACTATTCAAAAAAATCACTCTATTGTCCATCAAAGTAAGATTATTTCTTAAGTCATATTAGCACAATGTTCATTATTACATCAGAAACTTGAGTTTATTTAGGTTACATATTCTTCAAATTTAATTTCCTATTGTGTTCATTTTGCATTAATATTATTCATTATCTCGGTTCACATTATAATTCAAGTATAAATAAATTTTCTCCATTACCTCATTGTATTTCAGACTTCACTTTCAAAAATATTATTCTCATTACACATCATATCTCGCTTCAAAGTTTGTATAAATTGCCATCTAATAACTATTCATCAGTCAACTCACTTAAAATGTTAATTTGTTATCAACATTACAATTATTATTTATATTTATTTGTGTATTATTGATTTATATTTAAATGAATTAGCCAGCTTAATGTATAGTAAACTATTTCATTCCATTCATACATTCTTCTATACAAAAACATAATATTTCATAAACATTCTACTTCTCAAATAAAATATCATATTACTTTAAGGTAATAAACTAAATCTTCCAAACATGTTTCTTTAAAGATTAATGCTTTGTTGAACTACAATACTTCACTCTTTATATTTTTTATGTGATGTAACATGATATGGTCCAAGTTTATTATTTGAGTTTTCTTCTTTAATATAATATACTGTACGTCCTACTCTATTTGTAACAATAAAAGGTCCATTGAAAATATGAAAAGTCTTTGCTGTTACCCCTTCATAGCTCTTCAATTCAGGATGTTGCAATAATAGTACTTTGTCTGCTGTCTTGAATTCGGCAGCTTTTCTAGATTTATTATTTTCTAACATACTTCTCTAAATTTTTCTAGACTCTATTTCTAGCAATTTCAATCTTCTCAAGTTGTGACATCTTTTCTCGTTCTGGTATTTTAATATGTGGTTCCCAATATCTACGACTCTCGTCACCTGTTTGTAGTTCCTTTGGTGTGAATCCGGTTGTTGCGTTGTGTAGCTCATTTAAACACTTATTTATCCATGGAATATATTTACACCAGTTTTATTGATCGTTGTGACATAGTGTCCTAATAGCTCTCTTTATGTTTAGTATGTATCGTTCAGTCATGTTCACTTGCGCTCGTCTTATTGGATTAGATATAACTTCTATTCCTAAATTTTCGAATGTGGAAATATATTTGTGACTTCGAAATTGTGTACCACTATCTTATTGAATTCTGTATGGTGTTCCATATTTAGGAAAATAATCTTTAAGTAATTTGTTCAATACATTGTTGGTAGTACATTTCTTAATTGGAAAAAGCATAATAAATTATGTGAAAATATTCAAAACAACGAATATATATTTTACACCTTTTTGACTTCTTGGTAAAATTCCAATAAAACCACAAGATAGTTGAATTACATTTGCGTCACATTTAATTCCAACATATTCTGCAATGCTTGGATGTGTGTCTGGTTTACTTGTCTGACATGAGTCACTCATGTTAATATAAATTGATGAATACTTTTTGCCATTTGTTTGAAAGTGAAAGTCTCTTGTAAAATCTTCATACATTTGTTTGCCCCACAATGTATATAGTATTCATGACACTCGTGTATCGTAGGAATTATTAAAACTTCAGGTAAAATAATTTCCCAACCATCAAAATGTCGCTTAAAAATGATTTTGTCATAAAGAATATATTTTCTTGGGTACAATGGTGAAATAAAATCCTGATCTGCTTGTAAAGATAGCATACGGTGGATATAACTTAATTTCCCTTCCTGCCCTTTCCTGGTCCTCTTTCTATAAATTAGATACACCTATCTTAAATACTTCTGAGTTCTACTTTTGACATTTAGATTCTACTACGTTACCCTTTTGGAATTTAGAAATATTAGTAAGTGCCTTAAGAAGTACTGGACTATTTTCATAGTGTAGAAAGTTTAAGAAAATCTCAGGTGTGTTATTTTCTACTGATGCGACTTCATCCTTGATTTCAATACGACTTAAAGTATCAGCTACTATGTTTTGTCGTCCTTCACAATATTTTATACAATAATTATATTCCTGCAAAGTGAGAATCCTTCTAGTTAGAAGCGGTTTTAACAATCTACATGTTTTTAAAAACGTAAGTGCTTTGTGATCCGTGATTAGGTATATTAACATGGTTACCAAGTATATGTCTCAACTTATGCATGCAATGAAGAATTGCCAAACACTTCATTTCTGTTATAAAATAGTTTAATTCACTCTTCTTAAGTGTCCGAAATATAAATACTGACACTGCCTTACTCCATCATCAGGTATTTGATACAAACGACCGCCAATAGCCTTAATACAACTGTCAGTCTGAAGAAAGAATTCCTTCTTGTAGTCAGGATGTGATAATACTTCTGTCTCTAAAAATAATGATTTTAACTTTTCAAAACACTTCTGCTCCTCCTCAGTCAATATGAATTTTGTAGTATTAGACGTTAATCTCATAAGTGGTTGTACATTTTCAGAAAATCTGTCTACGAATTTATTGTAATAATTAATCATACCTATGAAACCTTTCAATTGCTTGCGATTCTTTGGTGATGGAAACTTTTCGATCACCTCCATTCTTGTCTCCTCTACTTCTAATCTTGTAGTTGTCAGCATGTATCCTAAGAAAGGTTCTTTATCTTTGCAAAACTCACATTTTCCTAAATTAAATTGTCATATTTGCCTTTTTTAATTTACTAAATAAGATTTATAAATGATATAAATGTTCCTAAAAAGCGTCTCACAAAATACAAGCATCATCAATGTAGAACATAGAAAATTCTTCAAAGTTATTTCCTAATACTTTATCTACTAATCGTCTAAGTAACGCAGCTGAAGATATGGATAATCCAAATGGAACTCTTGTAAAATGATAAACTTTACCTCTATGTTGGAATGATTTGTACTCTCTTGATGCTTTTTCCAATCCTATCTGCCAAAATGATGCTGTGAGGTCTAATGTTGTAAGATATTTACATTTACTACCTTTACTTAGTAGTTCATTGATGCTCCTGTTCATTACGTAGTCATTTATGATTCGCTTATTAATATTTCTGGCATATAAACATAATCTTATCTCACCTGTCTTCTTTGGTACTATGACCAGTGGATTTATAAATGGACTCATACTCCTCAGCTAACATGACAATACCATCAGCTAACATTTTATTTATCTCTCTACTTACTTGGTTTTGATAAGATGCAGGTACAGGATACAGCATGACATTATACGGTTCATCATTCTTAACTCTAATAGTATATTCATAATTCTTACATATTCCTGGTTTCTTTGAAAAAATGTCTTTATACTTCATTATCAAATTACATAACCGTTCACTTTCATTAGGAGATACCAAGTTAATTTCATATAATATTTTACTAATGGCACTATAACTGTTTATCTGTCCATTGTTTAAATCATTAATTTCTATACTATTATATAGTTCACACTGTTCATATTCATTCATGATGCTACATGTCATACTTGAATGAAAATATTATTTAATTTACACCTTCTATTCTGTGTTCGTTTATTTACCTTACCATTTTTATCTTCTTCTGGAATATAATTCATTATAATAATATTATTATTTACATCAATAAATGCTCGTAATTTATTCAAAATGTCAATTCCTAATATAACTTCCTTGACAAGATATGGTACTAACACATATTGGTTGCTAACATGTATACCTTCCATTTCTCCGGTTAATAAAATAATATTTCTTAGTTTAGATTTTTTCCAGTTGTTGTAGTAATATTTAAACTAGAAATCGGGAATATTTCGTATTTTAACTTGTGTTTATTATCATGGAACCATTTCTCATTAATACAACGTAACATTGCCCCAGTGTCCACTAATGCTTCTACTTGGATATTTCTAAAATTTATTCCTTACTTCAGGATATTTAAATTCTTGTAGATTATGATCTTGTTCGGGATTTTCTTCAGTTAATAACAATTCACTGTCACAATATATGTTCGAATTTATTTTAGAATTATTTATCTAATTTGTTTCATTGATATTTGGTTTATTATTTCCGAGGCTTAAGGTTTCCGCTAATAATGCTGTACTAAATATTTCTGTCTGATGATGTATTTTTAATGAACTTTTTATGTTACAGTCCTTAGCGTGAGTATTTATGTTCGACGATGTCTCTTGTCGAACTCTATTACTGTCTTTTAAACTACGTGACCTCCACCTTTCTTTATCACGTTCGCCTTTAAATTGGATAACGCGACAATGTTGTTTCTGTTCTTTGGTAGGATATTCTTTATCTTGTGGTCTTTTTAAATATCCGGGATTCTTGTTTTTCGAATAATTATCACGCCAGTTTTTCTAATTTTGATAACCACCGTTTTGATTTCGATTAGCCATCCTATAATTGTTTTCTGTTGTCTGACTTTTAAAATTGTGATTTTCAAACCGGTTGTTATTGTGTGGCCGATAGTGTTGATTTATGGAAAAATTTCTTTTGCTATAGCGATTGCCATTGTTGTGTTCAAATTCACGATTTAGTTTAAATTTTTATTGTCTCTCATCGAAAATATTCTGATCTACTCAATTTTCCACCGGATCTATATTTTTCATTGTTCATACGCCTCCAAATGCCATTCTGTAGGTCACGGTTCCAAAATTTCTCCAGCAACTCATATTCGAAATCATCAATATTATTAACATAATCTTTTATTACTTGCCACCAACGACTTGCATATCCCTCCATCGCATAATCTACTATTTCTTTAAAACTTATACAGGGTGAATTTCCTTTTCTATCTTGTAATCCCTTAACGTAGTTTCCCAATTTCTTAATAAATTCTTTCGGATTTTTGTATCGACCATTGAATTTAGGTACCGTATTTTCCATATTTTCTCCACCTATACATGTTACTACTAACTCGCCCCCTATACAACATGACGGGTTTTCCTTTATTTCCTCTACTTCTTGACTTAACATTTTGACCTCTCCTTTTTGTCTATCTAGTTTTGTCATAAACTACTGCAATGTCTTTGGTATGTTTATTGACAACTACTTTAATTGTATATGCAACTCTTTCATCGCGTTTATCGCTTTCATCCTCTATTTCTTTTATTTCCTTTCAAAATCTTCATGCATTTTTGAAAATTTTTCGTCCATCTGTTTTTCTTTGTGTCCAATTGTTGGTGAATCAAATTTTGAAAATTTTCTTTTTTTCTCTTCCGACTCGCGTTTCCAGTTATCTATACGATTTTCAAATTCCTCAACGACTTTTGTTTGTTCTTGGACAAATTTAATTTGTTCTTCACGAATTACCCTAATGATTTCTTCATGCCGTTTGCACGCCTCCTCCTGTCTTTGTCCGATCTTTGCTACCTCTTCACGAACCTCATCTTGGTTTCGTCTGACCTCATCTTGTTTTCGACTCATTTTCTATTACCATAACGCATTACTGGATTATTAGTTTCGGGTAACTTATCAACAAAACTTTCCGCTATTTAGTTTGGTGACGGGTCCCTACTTATATTATCTCCCATTCCTAAATTTTCAGAGTCTACATTCATTTTCATCTACTGTTTCTGTTATTTCTCTCCCGATATCTGGTTTAGAACGTGATCGCCTACCATGTTTCTTATTGTATTCCCTACTTTTATCAGTTTGTTCAGGATTCTTTCTTGGCATATACGATTCTTTTTCGTATTATTCTTACTCTAGTACAAATAATATCTTATATTACGTAATTGAATCATCAAGAAAAATGTATTTATTTAGTTGGATATAATTTTCTTTCGTGTATAAGCCCCACCAGTTGGTCGCCAATTTATTATTAATTTTGTCTCTTTGCTTTATTTATTTATTAACCCGTTCTTTGCCCTTGCTTAACTAGTGCAACGTTCTCCCCTAGGGGAATTATGCAAATGTCCGGTATCACTCAGTGGAGAAAGGGGTGGTCCTTGACAGCGCGCCGTAAGTATATAAGGTAACCTACAATTTATTAGTACTTCTTCTTCTTTAAGGTTGCTCGGTGAGGGAAAGAGCGCCACCTTGATGTAGGACAGGTCACAGGCAGGGCTCCAATAATGAACAGTACCCCTGCTCCTAGGAAAGTACCAATCAGGCTCCCTAGCTATTTTTGTTGTCAACCAGGCCTTTGGACTACATAGATAGTTGAATTGAAATATTCTGAATACAGTGTTTAAAGATATACCCCTAATACTTATGCGATTTTATTTCAATCCAGTTACTAGCACTGAACAAAAGAAACAAAACACTCAAATTTTTGCAATTAAACTAATTATTTAATGTGCAGAAATTGTAAGACATTATCACGAGTAATCTAGCCTTACAGTAATTAAATGCTTTTTAGACAGAAAATTATTAACAACAATATGGCGAAGATACAATGATACCACTTATTAGAGAAAATTACAAATATGGCTAAATGAACTCTATTTATGGTAGGGAGCGCTCCACTTCTTCAAAACAACATGCAATATACAATAAATGGCCTAGACATGCGTGATACGACACAATTAAATACACTAAAGATACACTAAAATGCCCTAAGGTGTGCCGTTAACGTTTGGAGGATCAAATTTTAAGGGTTCCTTCCACAATACAAAGGCTACTGGGCCATAATTAGACATCAGTTCGCGTCCGATTCACTAATCCATAAGAGCACTATGTGAAATAATCCAAGTCTGTACTCACCAACTGGGAGTCACAACACAAAAGGCCTACTACGTCCGGTCCAGACCGTGGCGCAGAAGGCGCGGTGCGGTAGTGGTAGGTGTAAGGCGGCACGGCTAGGAGCAGATCACAGTGTCGGGGCAGTGCAGGCTGGAGTACCCACTAGCGGCTCGGCAATAAGTGCACCAGACTCCGGGCGCAGTCCAGAGGTGTACCAAGACACAATCTAAAAAAAGCTCTTGATTACATTCACTCCAAAATAGCCATGGGCCCAGCAAGCTTCTTATCGATAGGTATATATCACATAATTGGTCAATTTTATTATGAACATATAAAACCTTAAATCAGAGAAATGATCCAAGTTGACAAGTGTAGTATCATCCAACCAATTATAATCAGTAAATTTTTCTTATAGTTGGTTAATTAAATTACTAAAATTAACTTATTTAAATTACCTGATTAATATTTTCAACCAACAGAGAACATTAGATAATAACAGTTATCTCATAAATAAATTTCCTTTGTTATAATTATAGTGATATCATATCAATTTATGCAACTTATCTGTGCCATTTATATTTAAAAGCAATATTTAAATTCTGTCATCAAATTTATTAGGAATTTTAAGTAAGCAATATCTATTCTCAGTAGCAATTGAAATGGACATTTAAATAGAAATGAAAACAACAATGAAACATTTAAAATAAACACATTAGGTTTTCGTTAGTTTGAAACAACGAAAATATTATGCCAAAATTGATATTCAGCTGATTAAGCAACAATACTCCTCTAGGTGATTGATAAGGAATCTACCTGTATTTATGCAATTTCTGGCCCTAAAATTATGAGAAATTGTAAGCTTGACTGTTCATATCAAAGGCACTAATCACTGCCGAAAATAATAAACATAAATAAATAGTTAAAGTACCCTACATGTACACAGTATGATTTAACAGAATAGGCAGTATAATGACAAAATTGCATTTATAAATTCAATGTGATATCAAAGACTAATTATTAATAGCTTGAGGTAATAATTTACTTTGACTTTTATTACAAATAAACATTGATACATTAAGAAGAAACGTTGAACTATTGTATCATACTAACACGAAACTGTGACATATTAAATTAGGACTATAAACGGTCTTTTACAAAATATATGTCAATCATGGTTGTATTTTATGCCACTTGTATGTAGTTACACAATTAAATACTTACTTTGCTATAAAAGAGATTAATTTTTCTCGATTAAAACATTTAAAACAATGCAGCTAAAACAGTGCAAGTTGTAGACATTAATACATATGTACTATTTATAAGTTTTACCTCTTTATCTTAGAAATGTTGTCAACATAGTTAGCGTAATTGGTTTTGAAAACAAATACTTTAAACAAATTATTAGGTAAGATTATTAACTATTACAAGTAAATGCCACGTTTTAGCTTTACACGTTCAATTCAAACCCTAACAGATTTTTCAAAGGCTCAGTTGAGTGATTCTATAATTTTAAGTAATGTTTTTAAGCTTTTAATTAGTATAGCTGTTCGTTATCAGTTCACCTGTTATCAGTTCCAGGTGTTGTAAACTTTGCATAACAATATCCTTGATATTAAGATTTAATGTATTTTGTGGTATTTGGTCTAAAGAAAGTACTTTATTTTATTTGATGATTAAATTTGACAATAGTTTATGTATTTCCATTTTATATTTATTGATAATTTGTTTTATGTTAATTTAAACTCTAAAATAGGTTGCTCGTTTATCTTAATTTTAAAAACTATTGATTTATATATCTTTTATTGTAAGTTATCAAAATTGTATGGGTGTACGGGTATAAAACTCCTTTTAGTTATTTATTAATCTTTTTATAAAACACAAACATAAAATAATATCAAACTTTTCTAAACAGAACTGTAATAGGAGGCACGGAGGAAAGTGTAGATGCTACCGAAATTGTGGGTTTGGTCAAGGGTTGTACTACTGTCACCTCAGCAGTAGTCAGCTCCACCAGAAGATCAGGGTCAACAGATGAACGTCTTTATTTCGTTCTTGAGTCTGCTGGCCTTAGCTCAGAACCCATCCACCGCTTTAAAAAAATAATTTTTCTCGGTAGTTAAAGGAAAGATTTTTTGTTTTTCTCTTATAAGTTTCCCTCCATCTATAGGTTGAAGACCCATCTTTTTTAGCCTGAATTTTTGTCTGCCTT
>NW_025782017.1:0-89841 GCF_021130785.1 Homalodisca vitripennis | reverse complement strand
GGCCCCTGTTTTAAAACACACATCGACATCTAAAATCTTAACAAGATTTTTATAAATGTTGAAAGTAAATTTCGAAACTGAAAAGGGAATTAATTGTTAGATATAACGATTAAAAATATCCCATGTCTTGTTTCCCAAAAAATATCGTCGGAACCAAACTAATAGTTTTTAAATTTGTGAGACTTTAAAAACGCTTGATCTAAAAGTGACAAAAATATATTGGCATGCGAGCAAAATTGGCATCCCTGTTTCCATTGTGGTTCCTTTCACTCGTAAGTAAAGTTTGTTTTGATTATTTTTTTAATCTTTGCAAGTTAAGGAACGTTTCGCTGCTTATTCTATGTACGAGTTACTTAGTGTTTACTCTGAATTTAACAATGTGATAACATATATTCCAGATATAATGTTTTTTACTTTTGTTCATGCAGTTTTCTTTGAGAACAAATTCTGCTATTTAATTTAAGTTAATTTAGTTTCTATAAAAAGGGCATCACGGGGTTCTTAAAAATAATTTTCTATTTGCTATGTTACTCAGTAAGATGCATTATTAAAGGCCAAGTATAATGACGTAAAAAATGACTTAGCCCACAGGGATAGAAGAGATGAGTTTTTGTTTTTTTAATATATACCTGATTTTTTTCACTCTAAGACTATCGAGGGAAAAAGATTTGAGCATCTTTTGTAAAATAAGGTAAGCTATATCGAAAACCTTATCTGATACTAATGAAATTTTTATTACTTTGTGACATGCAGAACATTCTCAAAAAGCCTTCTCCTAGACCGTTTCCGAATGTGATGTAAAGTCAATTTAAAATTCAGACAAATATTTTTTTTATTACTGAGGGGATTTTTTGGATGTCATTATTTTATCTATCACAAGGAATGAAAACTAAGTTTTCTCTAACAAGCTCAAGTTTGTACATTTAAACCGCCGCTATTGTGGCTACGGTGAACCTTTTGAGGACAGTTTTCCTAATTCCAATTTTTGTGAACCCTTTGTGTTTTCCTAATAGAGAAATTTAATTTAATGTACAACTCAACCTATGATCTTATTCAAGATTTTCTTCGGAATCCTTGCAGACTGTCCCCAGTATGATGGAAAAATTTAATTCATGCTTAAAAAAGTATTTCTTTAGGTATAATACTTATGTGTAAAGTTTTTTTTTATCTGCAATAGTCATAAAAATAAAATGCCGTTCACACAGACATTTTGTAAACCCTCTATACACACGACTTATAACTCCTAATGATTATTTATTACCCCCTAGAGTACAATGAGAAAACTTAGTGTCTATATAATAATGTAACACTTTTCCGAGAAATAATGACAGACTTAATTTACTCTATTGCAAATTTTCAATTTAACTTAATCCCTCTCTAAATTTTTCAAAAGTTGTTGTGTATATTACGTACGATTTTGCATCTTGCAATTGTGTCTTAGTATGTGTCCGTTAGTGATCTCAACGATTCAGTCTGGAATATATGAGAGACTCCATCAAATTTAAAGAAAAACCCCAAAATAGAATCATCCAAAACCATATTTCAATCCTCTTCTCCATCATTAATGTTTATAAGGATGATTATTTGTTTTGTTTTAATTAACTAAAAAAATTTACATATTGTCCAATTTATTTTCGTTCTAAAAAACTGCAATAAAATTAATTTTATACCCTATTAGTTTTCTTCAGTATTAAAAAACGTAATATACTACCTAATATCCAATATCATAATCAGTTTAAACTCCTTGTTTTATATTCAATTAAATAATGATGTGAAATTACGTTTTAATGATGTTGCAATCCTCTATTTTACAATTAATAAGACTATCGATAATTATCTAGTGCATAACTAATTATACCTATAATTTTATTCCTGGTGAGTTGATTACAGCGTATTCTGTTAAATTGTATATAATTACAATCAACATGGTTTTGAGCTCAGAACGTCTGAGCTAAAAAATAAATTAAAAACCTCCGAGCTGAACTAAAACCAAAGGTTGCAGGTTTAATCTTTGAACACAGAAACAAAACCAATCTTAGTAGTAAAGGCATTTCCGAAATAGGTGAATGTCTATGCTTCACTTTATAACATTCAGTTAAATAGATCGTCAGAATCTGTGTGAATGCTATTGACACGATCATTAGGGTACTTATTGCAGCGTTTCACTATACGCGTTTCTGTTTAAATAACAATTTAATTCGGTTTTTTACTTTAAAATAAAAAAGACCTAAATTGAAAGTTCAAAACCATTTATAAGTTAGCATTATAAGTTATAAGTTATAGCGGATATGCAAGCAGAAATTCAATGGTTTTTGTTGATTAATTTTATATATTAGTAATGATTTATGATTGTATGTTCAAAGTAAGTAGGTTGGAGGAAATATTTTGTAGAGTAGCGTAGAAAATTAAAATAACATAAGTAATGGTGTTTTTTTACATTTCTAGGAGATTTCTTGCATACATTGCATCAAATGTTATAATTTTTTTCAAAGTCTCGTTGATTTATTAGTTAGATAATCTCAAAGACAATACAGTTTCTACAGTGAAACTTACATTTAAGATAATGTTTTTTCAACATTACTGAAACTATTACACAAATCAACACACATTTTACTGTGACGTAGTTTGATTAGGTTGCTTTAATATATTTATATTAGAAGTAATTATATTTACGTAACCAAAATACCCAAAACATTATACTATAGACGTAACAAAATAAATGTATCTAATCATTGTTAAATGATCTTGTGAAGTTTGAAAACAATAATAATGGAGATTTAATATATTTAACATAATGCTAATCGTGAATTGTTATAGTGCTTGATATTGTATTTAGTTGTAATGATGAGTTGTCTGCGATGGAAAGGAAAATCCAATTTACCCGCTTTAAGAACTTACATTTAAAACCTGTATTTTTTATGAAATTCATGATACCTTGTATCGAAATTTTGGGTAAAGTAATTTAAAAAACAGGAAATAAAACATACCTCATTCTTTGCTCTAGGTGTATTCTGTCTTCTATTTTTTTTTTTCAAGATAAAGTACAATTCTGTATGTCCAAATTATAAGATCAGAATTTACTTTTCTAGTATAATTGGTTATCCAAACGTTTATATTCAGTTCTTCGTTTTATATATAGAAGAATATGTGTATGTTTTAAGATGCACACTGCAATATTAAATGTAAGTGAAATATATTTGTACGATAGTATTCAATATTAACACACAGTTGTATGTTGTGTTATGAATGAAATTGAAGAATAGCGTGAGGGTGAACAATAAAAGTCAGGGTTACAACTGTAATTACAGACCTACCCTCCTACACTTCCCGTCTCCTACCCCTCTTCCACCTATTTCAAAATACAGCTCCTTGGGGACACGTCCCCAGAAAGATGTGCTCCGCTTGTGTTTCTTAGCAGGTGGATGGTAAGTAGTACGTTGACATGGTGGACGTAAAGTTTTGGTAGAGCGTCATCGATGGAGAACGTTTCAGTCCCATTTTTTGGCTGGGGATGCTGTACACATGGAGACTGCCGACATGCTGTTGTTAAATATAGAACTCATTTTCACAATCTTTGCTCGCTTCGGGTTCAAAAGTGACGACTCTTCACAGTGACGAGCCTTTTTGGAAAATATACAAAGGACAATTTTAATAGTCTTTATAGAGCAAAACGAGTAGAATATTTAAGAGGTAAATTTACTTTATTACCATTATTACCTGTTGTGAAATGATTCACGACAACTTCAGTGTCAGCCGTATTATAACTTTAATCTACAGATAATCTCAGATGGGTGCATTGATTATTGACTGAGGTTACTTCCTAGCTGGTTTATGGTAAGCCAACTCATCCAGACCAACAATGTACATGTGCATGATAAACATTCAAGTAATAACAATGATGTTTCTGCCGATGTAAGAGTAACAAAGGCAATGAGTCGTACATGAGTATAGTTAGAGTAGGTACTTTGAACTTTCTGGCGAGAAGACAAGGGACAGGCAGGAAGACAGGTATATTTATAATGTACTTCAATCTACAAAATCTTTTGCGCAGGTCTCAAAAAGACAGGAGTTTGGTATAAGTAAAGAAGTCAGGTTGCCTTCTGTTGAGATTACCATAGATAATTACTAGCTGTTTCTGAAGTTTCGTAGCGTCTGGCAGGAATTGGACGAACTCGGCCAGCAGATTATCGTGGTCCTCTAACAGTTTTGTAACCTTGGAATACATCTCGGCCATCTGTCATCTGCTTGTTGTCAGTGGACTGCCCGCCTGCTCCAGCCCCTTCCTTCAAATTCTGTTGTTCGTTCTGGTATATTTGCAATATCTCCAGAAATCTCTTATATTTAATCGGGCTGTTCTTGGAGTATATTCTAAAACCATGTATAAGCAACAACATGTATAAGCACGACGGTAGTACTTCTCTGATGGGAGAGTGAAGTTCATGTTACATAATGAATTCCAAAGTTTTCTTGTTAGACTTACAGTGCTGAGTCATAACAAACATTAAATGTCTCCAGTTGACTATATTATAAATTAAATTAATTAAATATTTTAGAGAGCTATCGACAGCTATCAACAGATTTTTCTTATGACATCTATTGATAAGCTGAAAACTTAAACGTTATGAATGCCAAGTGTGATTTTAAAAGGAATATTAATTGAAAAACAGCATTTTACTATCGGTTGCGTAGTGCAGTTGGTCAGTTTTTGAATTAGACACATTTTTATTATATTTACATCGTAACTGTCATTTAACATGTTATTCTACTGCAATATACATAAAGCCAGAGATATCATAGTCATATTCTATTCATGTTGAGGGTACCTCGCAAAAATCTCCTTGATGTTTCTACTCAGACAAATACATAACGTTTATAACGACAGTAGACAGTTCTCCTGTTTAGCATTAGGCCCTGTGCTGAGTCGTTGCAATTTACCTGTGCAAATCTTCTATCGATCGGCAAAACCACTAAGAAACTAATCAGATATGTCTTTCAATGCTCTGAATATAAGGACGGTGACTAAAACGTACAAGAAGTACATAAAATGTGTAACAAGTACCAGCACCCCACTATACAAACATGAGTACAACAATTCTAAAATTTGCAGAAAATTACTTACAATTGTGCTAAACAGATATATATATATATATATATATATATATATATATATATATATATATATATATATATAAAACTAATATTGATAATAAGTTTGAGAGATTATTAACTAGATAAGATTTAATACTAAATTATATTAACCACGGAAACACAAATTTTTCAGGTTTAATAATGTTTCAATGAATTAGGGAGTACTTAGATATTATAATCAATTAAATGATTTAATGTTATTTAACTGAACTATCATTAGTTTGGCCATATTAGAACTTTCCTTGAACTAAGACAGAGTGAGAGAGAAAGAGGAACACGCATTGACTACCTCTATAGAGAGCAATACATCAATAACCAGTCGTATCGACGCTACCACGATCAGACCTTTAATTAATGTCCAGCTATAGTGTCTCGCTCTAAACGGTTCCTCAACTCACCGTATTTGGCGGCTCTTAAGATTGATCTCTTAAATAAACAGTATTATTAACTCTCTCTATAGTTTAATGAGCTGTGTTTCTGTCAAACTTCTTTTTTATCCCTGTAAACAGTGAGTTGTGCAAGTGTTACAAGAAGTATTGGGAAGACTTCTGCTCGTGACTACCACGATTATAATCTGACAATGCTTGTTACTCGCTCGTTATTCTTGCTCTCAACATCCCTCAACTCTTTAGACACTGTCTCAGGTGTGGACTCGAACTCACACTAGTGATAACAGCAGAGTTATGTAATGATCCTCCGAAACATGGTACTGTGAAAACACCTCAAATCTTAAAAGTTAATTTTCTCTCTATACTATTTGCCCTATATAATTGTGTATTGATTATCAATATTTATTCAATTACCTCGGGACACATTTGGACCTCCTAGTTGGATACGATTACACGTCCATACTATAAGTTACAGTCCTTAGCTTTAACACAGACAGATCCTCAGCAGTATCCTTTCGGCATACAATGAGTTGAAAGTTCCGGTCAGCCGGGTGAACAACAATGTTCCTGAACATTTTTATTCACATCAGATGTGAAGGCATAATTATTAATACAGAATTTCAACAATGTGTCTCATATGTTGAGCTGGAGTCCTCTTCCTCTAATAAAACCGCAGAAGATAAAATTGTGTGATTGGGTTTGAAGGGTGAGCATATACAATAGTTCTGTCCGCTTCCCTAGAGTGGTTTCCTAGCAGTTTGTCGGAAAGTGGGAAGAGCATTTTTACTGCAAGTCTAGTGAAAGTGTCATTGGCAGTTTGGTTCCACCACACGCATCACTACATTAGCTCTAGGGTGGACTTCGGTGATACGTGTCAAAGGCCACGAGAGAGGTGTAGGGTGAGTGGACTAGCACCAAGTTGTCTAATTTTAGATTCGGAGTTGGGAATGTCCACTTGTTATAAAACCCATGAAGTGGTGTTTAGCACCCTTTACTGTATTTCCCGAAAGTCCTCCTTGGTGAAGAGTGGAACATGGGGGGCTGTTGAAAATTAACACCTTTAGATATTGATAAACTTAAGAAATTTCCCTGAGCATGATAAGAGCGCAGAGAGAATTCAGTGAGTTTGCGAAGTATGGCCAGCACCAAAATTTACGAAAAAGTAACGCATCCAGTAATGAACCACTGATGTTGGAAGTTGAAAGCTGTTTATTTACGACCTTGAGCAGTAACACAAAGAATAATACTACGCATACGAACCTACCTAAACTGCACTAATGAACAGACTCATGATGAAAGTTTATGTGTTTGAAAGACATTGAGCAGTAAACAAAGAATAATACTGCGCATACGAACCTGCCTAAACTGCACTAATGAACAGACTCATGATGAAAGCTTTATGTGTTTGAAGACATTAAGCAGTAAACAAAGAATACTACTACGCATACGAACCTACCTAAACTGCACTAATGAACAGACCCATGATGATGAAAGCTTTATGTGTTTGAAGACCTTGAGCAGTATTTTTTAAATCAATTTGGTTTTCGTTAATTAATCTTCACCTGACAAACAATGGGTAGTAAGAAAATGGTAACAACTCCGATAAATATCCAATGGAACAAGACATACACACATCGCGTATGATGCAGTAATTATTTACAGTAATGAATGTAAGCCGTGCTAAGTTTTAAGTGCATCTCCGTTACGCTATGATACGTAATTGGTATCCAGATTCAGATTATTAAAATTACTGATAGAGGCAACCTCGCTTTATCACTCTGAGTTTAAAAAAAAATTAGGATCTAAGCTATATTATTTGGATAAGCTTTCGAAAAGAATATTCTATAAACAACTAATATAATTTTCTTCCTTCAGACTGTAAGATATTATATAATTTAATTCCATGACAAAATATACCATTGTGGTATAAAGGTAACCGGTAACAGAAATTTCATAAATAATGTTTATATCTTGCAGTTTGCCTACCTCAAAATAATTTGAATTAGGTTTCACAAAACTAATAAATCATAGATATACAGAGTAAGGAATTCTATAAAATGGTGACTGTTTTTTTTTCACTGGTTTGTCTTGTATGTGCTTTGGCAATCATACAGACTAACTAATTTTCATTTCTAATCATTATTTCACTTCTCCCTGCATTTCAAGACCGTGATTAAAAAGTGTTGCATTTAGTTTCGAATAGACTTCATCAATGTGAATCTTTCACTTCAAGTCTTATGTATACTATATCCTGAAGAATTTAAGATATCATTAAATTTTCAAAGGTTTGCGAATAAAGCCTTTGAAGACCAGAAATTATGTTTTAATAATTCAACATTTTTTACTGCACTTTTCCGAGTAGACCATGTTGCAAGTAAAAATGTTTGGTGATGCCTATAACACTCATAATGTCATTAGTTTTTATGAGAACTGAATAATTTTTCACACAAAATAATTTATAGTTCTAATAAAACAAAGATTTGTAGTACAAAAATATATTTTTACTGTGTAAAAAAGCTTTTTACAAGTTTTAAACAAAATTTTAAATTACATTGTATTTATTAAACATTTTAACAATTTTATAGTCAAACGTGTTTTTTTTTATTTTTAAAACACACTTTGCACAATACATAATTTTTTTAACATAAAATGATAAATTAAAACTTTGGCTATCGAAAAATACGAAAAATTCAGGATTAGGCTTTTGTAACGTGTAAATGGACAAAAACCCAAACATTATTAGCCCACTAAAATTCAGAAATCTTTAAGAGATTCTCTCATCGGGCAGTTATGCAGCAAATCAGTAATAACTAACTAAATATGTATTTACAACGTGCAATGGTTATAACTTTATGATGGTTATAGCCATTCACATGATATGCTAACCTTCACTGCACCATAGCAGATCGTTGCCTATTTGAAAAGATTTTAATATATCTTTTGCTAGATCTTCTTCCAGGTAAAATAATAAGGCGTGAAGGTCTGTTGTCTAACAACGGATGCAATCATCTGGTAATATTTAACCAAAAAATACCAAATTTACCGTTCCAAATAATCGATAACAAGTAATACTGAAGCAAATCAAATTACTGGCTACCTGATGTACTTAGACATATTAAAATTTGTATATTTTGTAGCTTAAAGTCTTATATAATAAAAACTTAGCCTAGCAGTATATTACCATAACTTAGCAATATATGGATTTGCCATGCAAATTGTCCATAGCAATATATTGCCACCTGATCCTCAAAGGGTTTACCATAACCAATGGTGGCTTCATGCCATTGTGATGACCCGTACAAAACTTTAATAAATTAGTTTTGAGACAATTTCAAAGCTAACCATGTGAGTTAAGCTACTGGTTCATATTACAAAAATATTAATTAACTCTTTTCAGAATAATTCCGTATCAATTACTTCTCCTAATTAATTATTATTTACTCTGAATAATATTAAATGGAAATCAACACTTTCAAATATCAGTATCATACCGTGAAACTTATTACTAAATAAGATGCAAACCACAAGATCCATTCATACCATTAACTTTTAACTTAATTGTCAACCATAACTTTATCACTTACATCTAAAATACTACTCAAAAAATAAGTTTTTGTGTAACAACTGTTGTTGGTGTGGGCAGCGCGCTATACTTGGTAGTACTGTTGGGGTTGCAGGGACTAGTGTTGTTGTGGCAGCACTCGGTGATGGCACATTCACTTGAACTTGGTATGAGTAACACTGCAATAAGGCACCTTACTAAACAGATAAATATCAATATAATACAAGAGTTCCTGAATAAGAAGTTCTATAAGCAGATAGACTGAGAAACACATTGGATTTAATCATTATTTTGATAAACTTATGTCGTTTCAAATTAAGACAAAATATCATCTTCACATTCTAAACACATATTATGTAACATAAAACAGATGTTGTATCATGTACAGACTATGAGATCAAATTATAAAATAAAATACACTTATAAAACTTATGCACCAAAAACGTATAGTTTTTTTTAAATATTACCATATATACATTAAGTAGGTACTCTATATCTGCATTTGCGCGGATATATGTTCATTTATTTCTATGAAAGTATTTTCCACGTATAAATTGTGTAATTCTACAGACAGTGCCATAACCAACTGCTATACAAACTTAATCAATGTTTTGTTATGTGACAATTCGAAAACTCACTTGTTCACTTTAGTTTTATAATCAATAATACCAGAAATAATATTCTATGATGATACAATACGTACAATATGCATCTGTGGAGTAAATATGGTATTTAGTATTGCCTGAATGAAAGAGTTCTTTTAAAACAATTCTTTGCATGTGTTTGTAAGTATGGGTGACTATAAAATCTGAACATTACCAAATTGACGAAGCAGGAATGGTTGGTTTATACCAAGGAACGTTTTTAAAAGTTTTATGTGTTGGTTTATAATCATCCTGTGTTTTAAAAAGGGTTCAAAAAATATTTGTTTTTATTTTATTTTTGTTACAACACCTATTACTATTCTTAAGCATTAGGTGTTATGTTACTTAAAGCTAATCTGTTATCCATCTGGTTAGAAATGGCAGACCTTATGTACCTTATCTTAGTGTGTTTTATATTTACCCAATTAAATAAAAATATATAATGTAAAATTATGAAAATAATTGTATATCTAAAAATATAATAAGCTGGCACCATGTTAATCAAATCCGGGAACCAACCTTTTGTTAGAAATTCCTAAATGATCGAATACAAAAACATTCTAATTATAGCTATAAACATATTATTTATGTCACAAGTTGTCAAACACGTTTAACCTTCGAAATATTACGAAGTAACTTAGATTTTAATGGTTTGTGTGTTACATTTTAATAAATACGAGTTGCATAAATTTTAATTATTGAATTATTACCTTTTTGTAAACAAGAACAAGCGTAAGTATACCGCAATTTTACATACCTGTAATGTAATTACAAAATCTACCTTCAATACGTGTTTATACCTGTACGTCGTGTTTGTTTTTCCTGACTTACAACACCTTCAACCGTAAGATGCATTCCAGCAGAACATATTGAAATCTGTGGCTCAGCCCACTACCCAACGTTTATACTGAAGGTCTCTACTCTCCTGATACTTTGCTTTTTAATTGACAATCTGTTTCATCCTCACCCGTAGCGTTATGATGCTTTGGTCCGCGCCCGGACTAACCATACGTCCTGCTAAGCTTAAAACGGCTTAAAAAATAGAGAAATGAGCAATATCATGTCTCAACTCTCAGACTACTGAGTACGAAAAACAACAAGACTTCATTACACATAACCTTATAAACAATTATTTTGGAAAGTTGCAAGGACTCATTAAGGATTTCCCCCTAATACCAGAAGTAGATAGGATCTACACCTAGATCAGAATAGGCTAACGCGTGTTTTTATATTTTCTTCATCGGGACAAAAGAGCAAACTCAACAATGGCACTGAAAATACCATGAATCTAAAGTAGATTACAAGAGCTGGAAGTAGTAGTTTTTGACCAAATTAGATTTACGAGAGCTACATAAGGATATAATTTGTTGTTCGAGCCAATAAGGTAAAGACTACTGTGGCACCTTAACTGATTTTATACAGTAGGATGTAGACACTTTTTAACCTAAGTAGGCTTACATAAGTTGACCTAGGTAGTCAGACCTACGAACATATATATATATATATTATTTTTTTATTCGTTGGGACACCAAGGATAACTCAAATATAGAACTGAAAATATCTTAGATCGCAAGAACATGACAAGGATTGAAGAAAACGCCTTTTCACTGAAGTAGGTTTCCGAAACCTATGTATTTGTATTTTTGAACAGGGTAACAAGGCAGACTAAGGAAATATATAATTCGATACAGTAGTGCTAATAAACGTGCACTCATTATATAAGAGTCGGTTAAACATCGTGGAATATAATATTCATTTTCATAAAACTCCACCACGCCATGAAATCCGAACAAGACTGTGTGGTCATGTCGCTGACTAGGTATTTTTTTTTAATCACTGTTTACTGGGTTTATTACAAATTCTGATACTGCTGTAAAAACAAATAGCGAATGATTAATAATAAGTAACAGGGTACAAATATGGTGATTATCGTTATTCTAATGACCATCAAAGTCTTTAGAGATGTTTGGGAACAGGTTGACACCTACGTAAATATTCTTGTCAACCTTACACAATGGGTGAAGCCGCAACGAGTATGCTTGTATGTTTGTTAATGCGGGATCAAGACTGCTGTTTATTAGGATTTAAATTCAATACACAAGTATGTAAAGAAAATATATTGAAAATTCACTACTGAATGTTTGACAACGATAAAATAGCAGTATGTATATATATATATATATATATATATATATATATATATATATATATATATATATATATATATTTCACTGTCATGAACATTTTGTTCTTAATTTTACATACAATATATGTTAATTCTGTAACATTGATACCAAGAATTAATTGACTGAACAAATAGTTCAAGTCCATAAATAATAAATTTATACAAATTTAATAAAAATAAGTTATTAAATACTATTAAAAAGAGAGTGAAATTACACACAATTATAATAGGAAGTCCATACAATTCATTTAAATTAAAATTTTTGCAGGAACTAAAATTAGATACCGACCATGCAAGAAACAGTTATTATGAAAATTAACTGAATAATTGTAACGGTATTTCTAACATGCAGTGGAAAATTATCAATCAGGTGTTATAATAAATGGCAGAAGATTTGTCAAAATAGTTCCAAAAACTATCGTGTTGGGACTGCGATAAACAGGTTCCTTATCGAAGCTCACGATGATAAAACATCTACGGAATACAACGTTATAACCTGAGGCGCTCAAGGTGCTTAAGGGACAAGCGACTCTAAATATCTATTTTGAGACACTGCGTATCAATGACACTGCAGGAGTGGCGGTGACGGCGTGTTTTAAGCAAAACAATTAAATAACCCAAACGGAGAGAGTATCAGGAGTACAGGGGTTAACAGGAGACTTGAATGACGTTACTCTCACCACTGCGTGAGAGGAGGGGGAGAGTGAGATGACGTAGCAGTGTCTGAAAATGTTATTGATGAAGTTCTCAAGTATCAGGAGAGTAGATAACACCAATAACGTTGGGACAGAGTGAGTAACTCTATCTTGAATTGCGCCCTACTTTGAATCCGTTCTGAGCCTACCGCACTCACGGCGTATGTGGTGGATGAGGCAACAACATTGCAGCTACATTCATATATATTATCTTTAGTTTATTTGCTTATTTATTGCATATTACATCATATTATTACATTAACTGTATTTATATTTTTTATTAACTTCATTTATAAATCCTTAGTCTAATCTTTTTTCTATAGTTTGTTTTCCTAATGAAAATTGGTTTTGTGTTTATAGTTTATGCCTCCCCCTCTTTAACGCATCGATATTGAAAAAAATAATGACAGTAAAAAAAATCTTACTTGAAGAACGGGATACTAAAATTTGAGTTGTCTTAGATAATAAGTAAGGACGTTATTATTTGTTTCTACCCCCTTCCAAAATCTGTTATTAACTAATATTTTCAGACTTTGAAGTGACACTATTTGGACTGGACGAGAACTCTAACGTGAATTTATACACATTAGACATATTTTTTTGAAATCATGCAATATTAATTATTGAATGTGTTTACTTGTGAGTGAGGGTGCAGATCAAGTAAGTACATGCATAAGACTGATTTCTAGAAATGCTGTACCCGGCCCGGTTTGCCACTGTGTTGGGAGCGAGAAACATTTGCCTTAATAATGAAATATGGCCTCATATAAATCCTATTTTCTTCTGACTGAGCCAGAAGTGATATGGGAAATTTTTTTACACAAACCAAACCACGAGATGATTGAATTAAACATGTATGCGTCTAATTAATGGACAATGCAATGAATATAGTGGGAGTCGATGATATTGAGCAATTTATCACAATGAATATTCGAAAGGTGTTTGATGAGCAGGCCCCTCTAGTTTGCAAGAGAGTGACAAAGGAAAAGGCACTCTGGAGAAATGATGGTATAATTAAAAATACTAAGAGTAAAAGTAAATTGCATAGAAAATATTGGAAAACCAGGGCATACAATGATTGGGAATTGTATAAGACAGCACGTAATGAACTTAATCGAATGGTATGGAATGTAAAGAAAACATTTTTTACAGAAAAGTTGTCATCCTCAAGTAACTCCAAAGATTTCTGGACTTGCCTTAAGAAGTGTAATGTTGTTGGAAAATATACTAATAAGAATATACCGCACAACTTGGATTTGAACGAGTTAAATAGACATTTTAATGAAATGGGCAGTGCAAGTGATGCTAGCGATGGAATAATTTATTACTTCAATGTGAATAAGATGAATGATGCGACAGCTGTCTTTAACTTTCATGCAGTCACTCTTGATGATGTAAAATCAGCAATGAACGAAATAAATTCAAGAGCAGCAGGAATTGATGAAATATCCATACAAATGATTAAAGGAGTGAGCCCTTATGCTTTAGGTGCCATTACGCATCTGATAAATGAGTCTTTAACTGAAGGGTTGTTTCTTCAGAGATGGAAAGAAAGTATAGTTTACCCCCTAACTAAGTTACCCAGCCCTCATAGTGTTAATCAATTTAGGCCAATTTAAATTTTCCTGCAATGTCAAAAATTTTAGAGAAATAGCAACTCGAAAACTGATAAACATATGTATGATGAGAATATTTTACCAAAAACTCAATCTGGTTTCAGACACAACCACGGCACTTGCACTGCCTTGACAAATCTGTTTTGTGATTTGATTGATGCTAAAGACAGCGGAAAGTATAGTTCAGTTGTCATGCTGGGTTTTTCACAGGATTTCGACTCAATAAGTCATAGGATGTTGCTAAAATACACTTTTATGGTTTTGGTGTAAATGCTATTGAGTGGGTGAAGTCTTATATTGGAGGAAGAAGCCAGGTAACAAAGATTGAGAATTAAACATCTGGCTCTCTAGTCAGAAGGCGAGGTGTACCTCAGGAAAGTTGTCTTGGTTCTGTAGTGTTTAATCTGTACACTTCTGACTTCCTTACGTGTATCAAACATTGTACGGCACATTTGTACGCCGATGACTGCCAGTTGCACTTGGCCTATGATCCTCGTTCAGTGCCTGAGGCCTTTACCCATCTAAACTCAGACCTTGAGAACATAAGTAAATGGTCTGTTGACAATGGGTTAAGGCTCAATGTAGGCAAGTGCACTGTCCTTCATGTCATCCCACAAAATCTGGTACGGGCCTTGACGGATAGAGGTGTGGGGATCGCTCTTGATGGCGAGTTTTTGGCAGTGTGTGACCAGGTAACACACACGTACCTGACCACGTATTTGGTTACGTGTGTGACCATGTGTATATGATCACATCACTCATGCTATCCAGCGTGCTCTTGGCAGATTAAGAGGCCTGTACAGATTCAGACGTCTGCTGCCGGAATTCGCCAAGCTTCAGCTTATGCAGTCGATGGTCTAATTTGTCCATTTACTACTGCTATCCTGCTTACGGTAACAGCATCTCGCGGAGTGACGTCGATCGCATTCAGAGACTTCAAAACTCTGCTATACGTTTCATTTTCAATTTAAGACGATTTGATCACGTATCCCCCTTTCGGGATGCTGCTAAGTGTATGCCAATGGAATCCGTCTGAAGGATGCTGACGTGCTGAATGGTCCACAAAATCCTATCACACAAGGAACCACGGTACCTGAGTGAGCGGTTGTTGTTCCGGGAGGAGGTCTGGCAACGTAGCACCCGCCATGGCTATCTGCTAAACTTTCGTAGAGTCAGATATGAAGTCGGAAGAAGGAGTTTCTCATACTTCGGCCCTAAGTTGTACAACGACCTCCCCCTTAGCCTAAAATAATGCAGTTGTTCCACATTTAAAAGGAAACTTAAAGACTTTTTGGTTGTTGACAATTAACTAAGTTAAGCTATAAGTATATAAGAATAAGAAATGTTACAGTTTTTACCACTGCATTATTTTTAATTAGCCACTAGATTTTATTGTACCTGTTTAAATTAAGTTTAGTTTAGTTTTTGTTATTTAGTTTTTAAGGCATTCAGTGACTTGAGTTGTTCTGAAAAACAGTAACTGTACTGGGAATCACTTGTAAATAAAGGCATTTTTTATTTATTTATTATTTATTTATTTATTAATAGCATATGTAAGTTCCCTCAATAGCCTGTTTAGTGTTAATGGCACTATATTTCCTCAAAAACTATGAATGAACGAGTGGATGTGTGAAAGAAAATAGCATTTATGTAGATGGATCATTTCGTGAATACATTTCAAGAACACAGAAACTAATAGGAAATAACGAAGAACAAACCACACTTATTTCAAACACATATTTGTCTTTATTTAATGTGGGTAATCTAAGTCATTTTCATGCTGTGATGTTGACCACACATCCAATCAGTGCTTTAAAATTAATATCTGTAAACTAAAAATTTAAATGAAAAATCTGGGTAACTTATTTTTATTATGTCAATTTCGTAAACCTCTGGAGAATGAAACGCTTGGCCACAATAGTCGCCTTAAGACACAGACTGTACTTTCAAGCCCAGGAAGCAGCCACTGCTCAACCGTTGTAATCACCAAGAACTCTTTTAAAGTATCTCCCATTTTTGGGATGGAGTAACATTTAATTAATACGAATACTATCAGTACTCAAGAACAGTACTTAGAGTATCTTACAGTATTTCCAAAATCTCAAAATATTAGCTAATATTCAATTTCGCAAGGACTTACAGTACAATTAATTACGCCTTTAAATTAGAACTCAAAATTTTTAATATCTCCTTTTTTACTGTCCTTATTTTTTGCATAATGGTGAGTTAAAGTGGAGAAAGCGTTTTAAAACAGAACACTGTTTTCTTCTCCACATTTCCAGTTACTTACAAAATATTTTTCTTTTACTCAAATACGTGGGTGAATTTCTATACAAACAGTAAAAAATTATTTGCTGGGTGATATATGTGTATATTTAAATATGGTACACTTTGGAAGAGTAAGATATTTAGCGTTTGAGAGAGGTTGCTGGGACCCGGCTCCGTCAGGGATCTTCTTTAGAAAATCAAATTGTAGTATATATTTTTGATACTGGATCACCACTATTACACAGACGCAATACACTAATGCTACATTTTTTAAATTCTACAAAATTGTATTAAATTTTTAAGTTGTGTCCATATCTTAATAAATACATCTAAATAACGGAACGACTCAGTAACCATTATAGAACTCAATGCGTTCATGTATTCTTTGTTACATTAATACACTGTAGTTTATTTCTGTAAACATCATATGTTCATAGCCTTTGTGCTAATTAATGTGCTGCAGTATATCATGATTACGTTTCATATAAATATCGGAATCTATTGTTTTATGAACTATAACGTATTATGTACTCAAAGACACCATAAACGGCACAAGAACGTGTTACTGATAGAAAATGATAATTTTACCTAGTTTATATTGAGTCGCTCTTGTGTTATTGTGTCTGTTTGCGTATCTATATTATCTAAAATACTCGACGGATTTTGATACGGTTTTCACCGTCGGCTTCATTATGAACGAGGGCAGAGGTTGCTAGTCATAATACATTGATATTTTAATGAAATAAAGTAGAAAGAAATTGGTACAATACGGAAATTGATATTTTCGACCGCTTTCATTGTTAATAATGACTAAACCTTATATTAAAATAATGTAAAGTACTATGAATTTGAACTTTTCAAAAATGCCTACAATTATGTCCGCGGGGGCTTTTGAGTCTATCTCCGAAAAAACAACCCACATTGACCATTGTTTCCTTTAATATTTTAAATTTTTAAAAGAATTTTCGAAGCTACTATTTAGATCAATAACCTACTCATATCAGTGGTTTAAGATATGTACAGTTTAGGCCAACGTACTCTTTAACAAAATAATTTTGATCAATATTTTGGTAGATAGGTAATACGTATTTTGGCTCGAATTTTGGTTGATCTTTTGATAAAAGAACGTCCCCTGTGCTCTGATTGTTCGAGCGGACATTATATCACACTTAATTGCGTAGTAAAATAATGAAATTCAAGACTAACTAATCTTTACCTAAAGTATTGGTCGAATTACTTACTCCCTTAGAACACTTTTAGATCCTCAAATGTAGCAGTTATTTTCTGTCTAATACTTGTTACCTACCTACTCTATGTATTATTGTTTGCTACGACAAAATAATATATTGGTTGAGTTCGTACCTATATAAGTAAATAACATAGTAAAGAAAACACACCTTTGTGTCTAGGCTGGCAAGAATCTTTGACCCTTAGGGAACAAAACCAACAACTCCAACAGTCATCTCCCACAGTAGACTAGACCTATCGAGTTACCCTTGCACCCCAGAATATCGACATTTGCAGTTAGTGATGTGCCGCACTTGGACATCCATAAGGTTGGCCAGATTTAAGTGACTAGTCGGTTTTTGCTGTGTCCAGTGTGCGTTCAACTGGAAAGTATAAACCATCCAAAATTAAACCCACCTGAGGATTATTGATAGTGTTTTAGTAAGACCTCTACAAGATACAAATGCCTGTGGGAGAACATCGCAGCCGTTATAATGCCCCGTTCACGAGTGAAGTAGCAGTTCTGATTGCTGGATAACAATTTCATAAAAGGGATATAGTTTTGTGCAGCCGCGACGACAGTTTGCAAACAATATCATGGTTGCGTAGATCTTATGATAGCCTACAGTATCCTTTGATGCTCTGTCGGGGGGAAGACGGATATTTTATTAATGTTTTTCAGGTGGGCCCGGCGAGTGAAGCATCTTTACGTAGAATGTTTTCATTCATAAGTTTCTATTGTTACAATTTTAACCCATTATTCAGATTTTGTATGTTGAGAAACCAATACTTGGTTGATCAATATGCCAAAAATTAAATCACAGGGATTATAGCTTACATAATTAACATTCAAACTAAACTAAAATCAGAAAATTACGTCCATCTTCAGGATGCTTAGCAATCGAATGAACCCAAGTGTGAAATTTGACAGTTGGTTTTACAACCTTCATCGTTCACAGGTGGGCCTCGATATTTACATGGAAAATCACAAGACGAAATGACTTGTGTCAGATATCACGGTAAACCCGATCTCTTTAGAACTGTAACATGTAACCAAAATGGGGAATATATGAAAGAAAACCTCACATCCAATTTAACATTACATATTAGATACGATATAGTAGACAGAGTATTACATTTGGTAGTACAGAAGCTCCTATACCTCATAAACAAGGTTCATATATTAGGTCAATCTAGATGCTATTTGTACACCGATGAGTGGCAAAAACGTGGCTTATCACATGTTTATTTATTGATATCGTTAGTCAATAAAATCAGTTGGTATAACATTTACAATTTTATTTCTGCAGAGTTTCCAAAAAACAACAAACAAAAAGATCCAATTTTATACAAAACCGTAACGAAACACATAGTCCATGGTCCTTTCGGTGCCTTGAATCCTAATTCTCCATGTTTGTGAGAAGGCAAGTGCACCAAAAAGTCCCAAAATCATTTCAGACCCGAACATCTACTAGCGACGATGGATATTCTAAATATCGTCGACGATTGACAGACGGTAAAGGAACACAGATGAACATACGATAAAGTTCCAAACTATTATACATGTAAACAAACTTACAAACTAAACAATCTAAACATTCCAGCGTAGGAAGCCGTGTATTGCATTGAAGGAGTATCCTGCTGTAAAGAAATAGATGCTCTTAGTAGAGTGTATGCTGTTCATACGAATAACAAAGAATGCTTCTACTTAACAATATTTCATGTAGTAAAAGATCTAACTTCTTTTACAGACTTAAACACTATACAAGATGTTAATTGTAATACCTATCAATCAGATTACAAAACTATGGGTCACATGGAGAACCACTCTTATTGGGAAAATACAATACACAGATATAATACATATATACAACAGATAAAACATTTAATAATAAGTTATAAAGAATAACCTATTTGTGTTGCTGTCAATATTGTGTATAAAGATATTTTGTAATTATTAGTAGAAAAGTCAAATCAAATCAAATCAAATCAAATTACTCTTTATTTTCAAATATGCAATGATTACAATTACATGATTATTATTATGAAAATACCGTCACATGGGCCGAGGCCTGTGCGTGACGGCGAGCTCTTATTTACAACAATTTTAGTAGAACAGACTTTTTTAAATCCATACAATAAACAAAATTCAGCTCACACAATCAGTCCCACAAAATAAAATAAATAAAATTTACGAAAATAAAAATATCTAACCAAGCGGTTGAACATGTTGTATATGCTGACACGACGGCACAGCAACTGAAAGTAGTTACAGTAAATGTAGTTAATAACGGTAAGTGGTAGTGAGGAGAGACTCAGCGTTATCAGAGCCGATCATCCGCAGCCAGGTAGTAATCAGTCGTTTGAACAGACCAGTTGGTTCGGCCCGCAGGTCCCTTATCACTGGAGGCAGGCGCCTGTACAATGTACTCGCCACGTAGTATGCGTTCGTCAGATTCACAGTCATCTCAATGACAGGAGCCCGCACACCACCCCCCCCCCCCCCACAGCGGCACTGGTAGAGTAGCTGTGAGTGGTTCGACCGAGTACCGCCTCCCTGTGCCTATAGGTGTAGACCATCATATTCCTAATATATAACTGACGGATCGTGAGAATATCTGATTCTATGAACAACTGATTTGATGAAAAACGTTTAGGTTTATTTAGAGCTGCCTTGAGTATAGATTTCTGAATAACATTTAATGGATCAATGATAGGTTTTGAACGCCCCTCCCCACGCTATTATTCCATACTGTAAAATAGACTGAACATATGCAAAATAGACAGTTTTTAATTGCCCTAACTGGTAAAACACGTATATCATTTTTCTAAGTTTAGGTTTTAAATAATTAATGTGAGGTTCCAATCTAAGTTTTTTATCAATTATTATACCTAGGTACTTGTACTGGTCCACCCTCTCGATAGGCTGGCAGTGACAGGCGGTGTTAACTGAATCGCCGCACGAGTGCAGTACTAATTGCAGCTCCGCGGGTGGCTCACTCACATTCCTTAATGCGATTGGTAAAAATTTTGTTTTACTGACGTTCACGGTTAGAATGTTAGAAATAAACCAATTTTGTATTTGCGTTAGCTCGTTCGAAGCAACCTGGTAAACTTCTTGCCAGGTTCTTCCTTTGAAAATAATTACTGTGTCATCAGCGAACAGTTGTAACATTCCAGTAATATTTAGCTTTACTATGTTGTTTATATAAACGAGAAAGAGTAATGGACCAAGTGTACTTCCTTGAACAACGCCATAATTTACTTCCAATGGACTACTATTTCGATTATTTATTGTTACAAATTGCTTCCGATCAGTTAAATAACTTTCGAACCATTGTAATGCAATTCCTCTTACACCAACATATTGTAATTTATTAATCAACAAATTTCTGTCAATTGAATCGAAGGCTTTAGCTAAGTCCACGAAAACTAAGAGAATTTTAAAATGTTCATTTAGTAAATGCATTATTTGTTTATTAATTTTGAAAAAGGCGTCTGAAGTATTTGTTCCCTGTCTAAAACCAAATTGTAATTCCGATATTAAGTTGTTAGATTCTAAATAATTTTGAAATTGTTTTTTACACATTTCTCAAGCACTTTACCGATTACACTAAGCAAGGAGATAGGTCTATAGTTGTTCGTGTCCGATTTGCTGTTTCCCTTGTGTAACGGAATAACTTTAGCCAGTTTAAATCTTTCGGGGAAAATGCCAGAAGTTAGACTAAGATTAATTAAATGTTTGAGAGGAGGAAGAAAATGTGCAATATTATTTTTTAAGGTATTAGAAGGAAAATCGTCACATTCAGGAGCAGAGCCACCGCGCATCTCAGCCACGCACTTCTCCACCTGGCTGTCGGTGACCGGCTCCAACTGAAACACATGCTCAGTTCGATACACTGCGTCATCCACAAGGGGCGGACCGACAGGCCGCGGCAACTTACTCGCCAAAACTCTGCCCTACTTGTGAAAAAAAAATCATTGAAAGAGTTAGCCACGGCTACGGTCCTCCCACCCCCGGTGTCTGCCACAGTGGCGAAATTTTGAACAGGAAAAGCAGATTTTGCTTGCGATGCACCACTTATCTCGCTAATTATCTTCCAGAACTTTTTTGGATTGTTCGATGATTTTAAAACTTGTTCTTTGTAGTAATTATTTTTCGTTAATATAATTTCCCTTGAAAGATTGTTTCTGAAATAGTTATAATAATTTTTTAAAGTAGTATTAAATGGTTGCTTTTTTAATGTCTTACTTAATTTATTTCGCTTTCGAATCGCACTAATTAGGTCTGCTGTAATCCATGGTTTAAGTCTCTGATTGCGGTTACTCTGTCTTTTATATTTTTGAGAATGCTGTTTTAAATCCTCGAAGACATCAAAAAATGCGTCACAGCACTTATTAACATCTTGCTGAACAAGAACATGTTCCCACGACTGAGTCTCCAGTAGACGGTGCAGTTCCTGTTGGTCTAGGTATGTACTCTCAGTATCAGTGTGAGTGCCGGCACGGGGGGCCCCACGCTCCACCCCGGCCAACACGGCGTAGTGGTCGGTCAGGTCAGTGGTCAGTACACCCGCAGTCACGACACAATAGTCAGAGTTTTTGATAAATATATGGTCAATGCAAGTACTAGATTGGTCAGTCACTCTAGTCGGTTTGTTAATACATTCTGTAAGGCCAGCTTCGTATAGTATGTTTAAATATAAGTCTTTTCTGTCATTACTATTGTTTAAAATATCAATATTGGTATCTCCTACGAACATATGAGCCATATCGTTAGAAGTAAGCGAGTAGTAGTTATGAAGTTCCTCCAAAAACAAGTCACAGTTCATAGTCGGACTGCGGTACACCCCCAGTACCCTCTAGTGTCTACCGTCACAGTCAAAGTCCACCTGCAGTCCAGTCGCCTCTCCCAAAGTAATCTGTTTAGTCACTCCACTCAATTCACTCCTTATATAAACAATCACACCGTCATTACTATTCCAGTTGTTATCTGTGCTGTGTACGCCATAACCGTCCAGTGCTACCAAGGTCCTATCTCTGTCAACCCAGGCCTCCGTAAGCACAATAATATCAAATTTAACGTTCAAGCTGTAAATTAAAATTATTAAACTGTCATTATTTTTGTGGTAACTTCTAATGTTGAAATGAATTATGCTAGGCCATTCTTTGTATGAATTGTTAAAGTGTTGTGTAACCTGTATGTGTGAGTCGAACTGTTCGCAGTATACTTGTCTGTAGTGATCTAATCTGTCAAGCAGTCGCGCGTCGCTGTCCATCAGCCGCTACAACCGTCTGCCGTGTCATGCTTGGATATATTGTTATTTAACATTTTTTATAGATTTAAACTATATCATGTTCAAGCGCGCGCATTTACATATTAATAATACATAGGTATGGTATAAAAATGCCACCATTTTAGAATAAAATAAAGTGAAATGTGCTTAAAACAAACAGTAAAGACTACAGCATCATTAAATAGATTGTAAATAAATAAAATTAGATATATTGCACATAAGAAAACAAAATTCTGTCAGTTTCTGTAAGTAATATTTACTAACAACAAAATATAATATTTACTACAAAGGAATAAAAACCAAAAATCACTTTGCTTCATATAGTAGTAATAGAAAGTTGATACTTAATTTTTAAGAGTATACAAACAAAATAAATGACAAATCAAACTAATAATTACCTTACATGTACAAAAGATCAAACATTATTCATTGAATGACAATATATGACCGTAGGCGCATTGAAATAGAGCATGTATTTGTAATAGGAATGTACAAAAATGTATCTTTAATAGAATAACGTTTGAGAATAACAAAATCCTTAAAATGGTAGTAAGTGGTGGAATTAACATACAAAAAACCATTCTACGGAAATATAGCCATAATTACAGTAGTTAAAAATACTTGCAATAAGAAATATATTAATGTGAAGTAATTCATGTTGAGAGTTAAGATTAAAGGTACAATGATATCCAAACATAGACTGTATATACAAATATTTGGGTGATTTATACATAAGCTACTGGTAAATATATTGCACGCAATTTAATGTAAAATATTGAAATAAAATAATTTGTTTAGTTTGAAATATAAAATATATACCAATTCAATTACGTTATTAATAGCAAATAACTTTAAAACAATTGTTGTACTTTTAGTTAAAGTGAATTTTTATGATATATAATAAATGTCTAAACCTATATAGAAACAAAATAAATAAAAGATAGGAAAGCAAATTCATTGGATTTATACCGGAATAAATTATAATTTTCGCTTTATGGTTGTCTTAGACCATAAACAAATTAGAAGGTTTATACATAAAATAAGTCATATATCAATCTTAACGATTGGAATTTTATGAAGTGACCTTGAATGGTTTCAACACTTCACCAGTGTTTCCAGGTCGTCCAGGGAGCGGAGTTGAGTAGCTGGGCTGTCGTGCTGAGACGTCTTCTTCACATAAACTCGGCAATCCCTGGTCCAGGCAAATGCGAGCCTCTTCTCCTTGACCAGCCGCCTAGCCCTGCCAAGGACGGCCTTGTAGTGAGGTGTGAGATGCTCGTTGATGAATACTGGAGTTGAGGACCAAGATTCATACAGTACTGAAGCAGTGAGTCTTCTGCGATGTTCCCTTGCGGCACGGATCCAGGCTGACTTTTCCTCACGCCGAACAAATTTAACTACGATGTTGGGGTGTTCCTGGTTACTTCTCAGTGGAAGCCTATGCACCACGGACACATGTCGGCTGTCGAACTGTATGTTTAACACTTTAGCGAGTCTTTCCAAAACACTATAGATGTCCTCACCACGTGTCAAGGGCACTCCCACTATCTCCACATTATCTTTACGCGAATATTGTTCAATTTCACGCACTCGCTGATGTAGGTCTGCCATCTCTTCCCGCATTTCATGGTTTTCTTGTTTCAGTGCAGCTAATTCAGACTTCCTGTGCTCATTTTCCGTAACCATGTTTTTCAGGGTGGCTTGAATGACTCCAATGGTATTATTTACGCCTACCAACTGTTCTTGCACACTATCCACACTAGTCTTGACACCGGTTATCTTCGCCCCTAGTTCCTTTCCCATACTCTGGAACGCTTCCATCAGTGAAGCCAGAGAAAGCTCCGACTCCATCCGACCGTCTTGGCTAACCACCGAATCAGTCTCTGTTGCACATGCATCGCACTTCCATCCTGCGCGTTTTCGTGTCGAAAGTTTTTTGAAATTATCTATACACTCCAAGCGTGTGCAACTGGGATGAAAAACCCCTTTGCACTCTGCACACACAAGCATATGAGCGCTGTCAACTTGAACAGCACACTTAGTACAGACCGCCATGTTAAGATTACAAAATTATAAGAAATTAAATGAAATTAATATGTAAAAATGTTTGAAATAACTAAATATAAATAAAAAATTTGAAATAGCTAAACTAATAATATCACGCGGATACACTTATAAGTACAAGCGGCGACACGGCAGAACAGGTTAATTAGCGGAGATAAGAATCGACCGCACTGACCGGCATCTAGATAAGAACTGATGTCATCCAGATAAGTAGTCTAATGTTAAATAAATAATCATAAATTTATCTAATTTCATATAATTTTATTGGTATGGCGATTGGTTATTATTAGTCAGATTAGTACATTGTATTATTTTGTGGTAAGATTCCGATCAACATCAAAAATCTCTTATTGTTTTTGATTGAATAGTTCTCTGAAAAGAAAACATAAAAATGTATTGGGCCCGTGCGAAGCTGGGCCGGGTCGCTAGTACATCGTATTTCAGAGAAAAATTACAAACCCGAGTCATAACTACAATATCGCCAACTTTTATTTAGCAAAATTCAAATACTATCGGTATTGTCTCGTAGACCTCACAGATCCCCCTGAAAATCAAATTTAATAAAGACTGTGGTGAACATTGATCACCTTTATTTTCTATTCTCCTCCCCCTCTCTACTTCTCATAAGACCAGTGATCGAAGGAATGTTGTATGTCCCCAATATTGTTATTTTATTGATAAACACTTTAATGGAATCAATTATTGGTCGAGTGATAAAACTGCATAGTTTAGTGAGGTATAACTAAAAGAAAGTAATATTTTGCGTATCCTCTAAATATTTTTTTTCAATTCAGTTAGTTATTGGTGCAGTCTGATGATTTATGTCGAGAAATCCTTAACCTGTAATAAACCTTTTTTCGTAACCTGTTAATAACCTGAATTTTCTTCTTTTGTTGAATTTATCTGTAATTTTTTACACATTAACAACACTGAAATTAATTTCAATATTCCATACGTTTGTACATTGTAAAAGTAAAAAAACCTTTCCACTTATGCCGTATAAAATAACATCCCTCTATAAGTTTTAGAAATTTTATTTCTTAAATAGAATGAAAAATTATCATAGTGCAATTATACAGAGAGACAATATGATTCTATAATAAATCTGTGTCTTTTATTTTTACCATATTGTTTTTTACAGAATATAAGATGATGTATAAAATGTAGGTGCACTTCGATGTTATCAGTACTGAGTAAGAACAAGTATCTTTCTTATTGTCATACTGTCCTACTGTCATATTTATATGAGGAATCGTTAAAAATATTAATATCGACGATTCACTAAAACAATGTTTATAAAATAAACATCTAAAAGAATGGAATCAAGTTCATGTGGCCAGAACTTTTAAGTCTTGAACCGGTCCAGTCCCGGTAAAGAGAACAACAAACATTGCTAGTACAGTTTCCTGTGCTCCTGATACTCCGGTCTGATTTACAAACACGCGAGTTGGGATGGTGGCAGAGTGATGGCCGGCTTTAGGACATGTGATTTGTTAAAGATACTTATTAATTATTATTATCAATTGTTAATGTTAATGTTTGCAATATAAACAAGTTGTATATAATAATAATGGAATTGACACATTACCACGTCTCAAAGATGAAGCAAGCACTAATATTTATGATGTAAATAAACTCGATTGAACTTTACCTGCAAAACCATATTTTGAAATTAAAGGGATAGGGCGTAAAATATTGGTAACGATAGATGCTTGCCAAATGCTCAAACTAGCAAACAACACCTTAGCAGATATGCGAACAATTAACTCGCATCATAGCATATATATTATTAAGTATCTACAGAATTGAACAACAGTCAATAATTCGCAATTAAACATTGAAATAAGCATATATTTTTTTATAGAAACCAACAAATGAACGTAAATTAGCATCATAGCATATTATTATTAAGTATCTACAGAATTGAACAACAGTCAATAATTCGCAATTAAACATTGAAATAAGCATATTTTTTTATAGAAACCGAAAAATGAACGTAAATTAGCAGTACAAACGAGATTTCTGACGCACTAGGCTTTTTTAAGCAAAAACGATCGACCATTTGTCGTTTGTCAATCAACTATAACTTTTACTAGGAAAATAGATTGACTTTTTGACAACTTCAACATTAGGGATCTCAATGGGAATGATTTTAAGACACCAGTTAAACCAGAAAATGTTAATTTTGACTAACGTATTCTTTACAATTTTATCAATTGCTTGTTGTTGAGTTGAAGAAAAGCATTTGCATTGAAATTCTAAAACAATATCAATGTGATTAAAATGCTCCTTATAAGATTTTTAGAATATCATAAGTTATATTTTAAACTATACGTTTTCTGAGCACCAGTGGCAGTTGTTTTTTGTTCATATATTATGTCAAGAAGTGGAAATAACAATAACCCCACTGCTAAGCTATTCCAGTGGGCCCTCAGAAAACCTATGTTTAGTAATAGTGTACGTGCTCCTATGGGCAAGAATTGGGCAGCAATAACCAAGCTGCTGTGATAAGTTTATATGATCACCGTTTATTAATTAATAGTGATGAAGTTGAGAAAACAAAAGAATTTAAAGAAATTTGTAGCTCAGTAAGTGTAATGCAGACATCTGACTATGAAGAAAAGATACTGTATTATGGGGATATATTTTCATATGTATTTACAAGAAAAGCGATGTTGAATAATGTATAAAGATCTCGTATCAGATAAGAATAATCTAAGTACTTACTCTGAGTTTACAGGTTTCGTTTCAAACGGAAAACTTGTCAGGGCATCAAATGATGAAATGAAATTAGTTATATTTTTTTATAACCTTTTTGTTACAACCAATATCGATGGCGACTATAACATTAATACGAACCATCTTATTGTATTTGCATGTTAGAGTTTTGCTGGACAAATATTTAATGAACATTAACACAACAATTTTACTTATAAGATATTCAGGAGACGAATGTTACTAAATTAATAGGTGTACTATTTTACAAAGTTTTGTGCCACTCTTATGTCAGGGAGAAAACTGCATTAATCACCTCGTCAAAATTAAGACTGAGACAGAAGTTGAACGAAATATGGTTGTTTAGCTAACTGTAAACGAGGTTCATGCAGCATTGTTAAGAACAAATTAAAATTAATAGTTTTGTGGTAGAATAAAATTAACCATAATTAGATAATTTTTGTTTTCATCTTTATAGTTAGATTTGGAATAGTGTAATAACTCATATACGTTTGATACGTTTATGTTAAGTATGTAAATTAATATTAAGTACTTTTCAACGAAATTGTTATGATGGAATTAATAGGCTAAATGAAATGCATAATACTCGTTTTCAATTTTACTATCCGAATAGGAATTAATAATCTCAGTTCAAATTTGTGGTTCTTAAAAGATTCTTATATCACTTTATTATTGTTGCTGACATGAATACTGACATTGACGCTATTGCAACGTGGGCCTTCAAACACGGACGGAAACTCGAAAGCAAGACTCAAACTATTCTTACTGGAACTTCCAGACTTCTGAGCGGTATCGACTTGAACAACTCTCCTACACTCATATTGAACGGTCGTCCTCTTTCATACAGTGACAAGGTCAGAAATCTTGGACTGACTATTACAAAAACTCTTAGTTGGGCCGATAATGTTACTGAGACTTGTGGCAGGGTGTTTGCTGGTATTCATACTCTTAAGAAATTTGCTATTTATTTACCTTTGAATTTGAAAGTAATGCTAGTGAAGACCCTGATTTTCTGCCATTTCAATTACTGTAGCGAAGTTACGTATAAATGACATGACGTTTGAGCTTTCGGACAGATTACAACGTGCTCAAAATTATTATGTTCGCTTCATCTTCAACCTCAGACGATATGACCATATAACACCCTTCATCAATCAGTTACATATGTTAAAGTTGAATCTACTCAGTCAGTTCCACATTCTCAGCATGTTACATTCTATTTTGTATAACGATTATTCCCCTTCCTATCTGTCTGAACGCTTTTCTTTCATTTCTGAAACAAGCAATTGGAATACTCGACGTGGAGGCTCTCTGTTATCTATTTCTGTTCATAGATCCTCTATTTACAGTAAATCATTCACAGTCTCTGCTTGTCGACTCAGAGGTGTTCGTACTCGGGAACGGTTTCGGGGGGTGCTTAGGGATCATCGTTTTGGGCCTCGTCGGGTTGACGATATCGTGGCATAGGGTATGGGACGATGGCTTTGTATGCATGGTGATGGATGAATGTCTGTTAATTTCCTTGTAATTTTTATTCTATTTATTTATTTTTAGTTTCATAGAGAACCTTTATTTCATTTTATTACTTTATATAAATAGAGATTATAATTTTTGATTGTAAAATAGTAATGTAAACTGTATTGTGGCTCTTGTTTTACAGTAATAGTAGAGTTTATTAATTTATGGTTAGGTGTAAGAGAGGACTTAATAGTCCTAACCTCGCCAATTGAATATGTTTTACGTTGTATTCAATAAAGACATTTTTCATTTCATTTCATGATAATGATAATTACGTAAAAACTAGATATACTAGCTTCCGCCAAACTGAGAACATAGGCTGATCCGGCCCAGCGTACTGCGTTCCGTTTTTTTAATCCCTTATAAACGTTGCTAAATGACTTCAAAACAAGTTTCATCTAAAAAGGGATATTCATACTTTAATTTAAAACGTTGCCGTAGAAAGCTTTTCCTGACCACAAAATAAAGAACTTCCACGCTTACTCCTTTTTCATGTTTTTAATGGTGTTCAAAATTATATCTTTTAATTTGGCAAAACAAATTGCAATAAATATGGAAATGTTAAACAAAATTCTTCACATTTAGGACTACGACTACTCTTTCAGTTATGACTATAGAAATCTGAAATTTTTTAGATTAAAAATAAATGCACACAGGTTTATTTAATACATGTTTATGTAACGGCTTATTCAACCTGCTTGAAACAATAGACCGCCAATTGTGATCGAATTGATGGAGATCGCCATAGCTCTGCTAACCGAACCTCTATCCACCTCTGCGATCCTGATACTAAGGTATAAGTGAAACCGCAGTAGTCCCCGTCCCGCCTCTATTTCTCAACCAATGTTTATTTATATAAATCGTCAAAACGCCATTTTGGAAAGGCGATTTTTTTTGTTATTGCGGACTTAGGCCCAAGGGACAAGCAAACCAATTTTTCTATTGGAAAACACAATGAGACGGCAGAATGGCGGTGGGAGCGTGGTTTATGCAAATAGAAGCAAAGACTATCAGGCGCACAGAGATTGGCAAGAAAATTGGATGTACAATAGGGCGATACGACGTAAAAGTGTTTGAAAATGTGAGTGATGAACGTCTCAAGTATCAGGAGAGTAGAGAACAACAATAACATTGGCGCAGAGTGACCATCGCTATCCTGCGTTGCGCCCTACGTTGAAGGCGTTGAGAGCCTACCGTACTCACGACGCATGTGTTAGATAAGGCAATGAAATTTCAGCCGTATTTTAGTTATCTCTATACACATAAGTTTGATGTAAGATTGTTTCTTTAAAAAACAAAATTATGATCATAAGGTATTTATTTAACAACTACCGATGATATTTCAATTATAACTAGTTTTCTGTTGAAACAATTTGAGTACAAAACACCTCTAATAAATAGTTCAGACACATTTAATGAATATTTATTCGTTTATGTGACTCTTAACAATAGGAAAATATGTTAACGGATTGAAGTAGCACATGAACAATGTTTATAGATTAGTGTTGTCACTTCTACGATAGGAAAGACTTTGTTCCTGCTACATATGTGGTTTGGGTAGAAAACAGACTTGGTGGTGTAGCGCGCCATGGAGAGATTCCACGGGCCACGAACTTAGTCGGCTGCTCGCTCCTTTGCATTCCAATCTTTTTATCAACTCATCTTCCGGTCCCAACCTATGTTTTGTTTCTCGACCATATCGGCTGATGACTCGATACACCCAGCTCCTAAATAGTCCTTAATATTTTGCGCACTTGTTTTCCAACAACCCAATCCGTTTTGGAAGTTCTTAATCAATATATATATATATATATATATATATATATATATATATATATATATATATATATATATATGTACACCAAAATTATAATTTAAATTATTTTGTAGAATTTTTAATAGCTTGGAACCCATTTGAGGTTCAAGATTTTGAAGGTCGCAATACAAATACGTAATGAGTAGCCCATTTCGTGGCATATGGTTTAACACTGCTTTTCCCTACCGAATACCGATACATTTGGTACAATAAAAACTGAAAATTGTTGCACTACTTTCAAGACAAATTTAGGATTTTTAAAACATTTTAAAACCTAGAAGAAGTCAGCCATGCCATAAATTGGATCCCTGATGGAGCTGGGTCCAGACGACCTCTATTACAAGCTAAAAATATTATTTCAAACTTCTAACACATAAAAGTATACAACTATATCACTTTGGAAAATTTTTTACTGCTTGGGTTGTATCCACACATGTATTCGAGTAAAAGAAAAATATTTTGATTGTTATTGAGGATTGTAGCAACCAAAAACAGTTTTCTATTTAAAATATAAGCTTTCTTCACGTTAACTTATCGTTATTCCTTATTCTTATTCTGCATTTTGTGTGTGTGTCTTTTGAAGAACTACCTACAAAAAATTTAGAGTTCACGTTAATAATTAAAGGCGTAATTAGTGTTGTTGAAAACCCCTAAATAATCGGTCATCAGTTATTATTTTTAGATTTATAAAATACTGTATGATATTATATGTTCTGCATGTAAATACTGATTTGGATTTGTCCTCATTACACTTGCATTTATTTATAAACCAACTATCTGTTACCCTCTGCCGTAGTCTACTTTGTCAAAGCACTTATAATATTTGAATGTTGAATTTAGTTCCAATTCACATTCCTTTTATTGCAGTGTGTATTATTTGACGCTGTCTCAGACTTCACTCCAGGAATGAGATCCAAAGAAAGTCGGCAACGACGAAGCTCGAAACGAAGCTTTAAAACCTTTTCGACATCATAGACACCTATAAATAGAAGAAGTGGTGTTCTCATTATCTTTTAATGTGCACAGCTGAGTGCACCGCGATGTTCTGATATGGTCTCTAAGCATGATAGAAAGGATTTGTTCAATATGAATTTAGAATTTCTTTAGATCACATCAGACGAACGAGATACTAGGAGTCAAGTGTGAGACAACGTCAGATAACAGATGCCGCAATTAAAAGAAAGTTAACTGTAGTTATTTATCATTCAAATTTAATACACCCTTTCTACCATAGCTACGTTATGTTTAAAATACTCGATTGCTCCATATTCCGTCCATGTCCAGTACTATTATAGCGTTTGTCCCGATCAAGACAACGTACAGTAATGAAAACCAACTTTGATCATATAACACCATCTTTTGGCTCTTTTAATTTACTTTGATCTAAGATTCTTGAAGTGACATAGTTTGGCTTTTTGGTTTTGGTTTCCGATGTAGAAAATATATAACTGCGGACAAAAAGAGTCACTTCCGGTCTAATTTGTTTACGGTTCCACAATTGAATTATGCCGTTGGACTTACCAAGGAAATGATCCTATATGTGCGACCAGCTCTTATGTAAATCGTTTTTAACTTTTTGCCGAATCGAACATCATTTTATGTTTTACAATTATAAAATAGTAGTTAATTATAAAATATATGTTTAGGAAATATAGTTCTCAGTAATTATCTAAACTTTAGTATTACTGATGAGGCTTGAATATTTTCATTTCTATATGTCTGTCTGTCTATACACACGAAATCTCTAAAACTAACTGACGTGTAGACTTGAATTTGAGCATGAGGTATTGGTATCATGTGAGACGATTTAACGAGAAAAGTTTTATATGGAGACAAAAGTTTTTGCATGCAACCCCAGTGAAACCTGTTACGACACTTGGTGTGGTGTACTTCTACCTTATAAATAATATGTTACTGCCTTAATAAATTTTATTATGATTTTTTTATTGGCTGCACGTCAACAATGACTATCAATCTTGGGGATGGAAAAATTTAATTAATATTTATATGTCTGGTTGCACGAAATTTCGAAAACGAACTGACCTATAGTTTTGAAATTTTGCGTTAGGTTCCTTTATAAATTAGCAACAATAAGTTCAATGATGGTACATGTCACTCCATGGTATTTGGCTGAGCGTTAAAACTTCTCATACGTTGCTTTAATGGGTAATCATGATGCAGTGAGAAGATTGCAGAACAAATATAACTGTAACTGAGCTGCATACAATTTTAGCATGTGACATATCAGCAAATGTGGATTATTCACAGAATAAAAAGAAAAAAACCAATATATATATATATATATATATATATATATATATATATATATATATATATATGTATATATATATATATATATATATATATATATATATATATATATATATATATATAGGCTATAAGGATCACCTGCAGAATTTAAATTTGTCCTCTTCAAATATTATGCTCCATTTATCATTTAGTCGGCTGCTAAGACGTAGAAGGTGTATACCACACGCTTTCCTATGCAACTGAGGCTCCCGTGGGAAACCTTGCGTTGAACGAAAGAGTTGATACTCCGCCTAGTGAAGCTGTTTAGATGTTGTTTAATCTCTTCAGATACAGATAGACAGCACTTTGAGCTGTCACTGTGTTCCTGCCAGTTAAAGACCGAGAGCTTCGCCCTCCTGTCGATTACCATCCAAGCCAGTATAAGAGACTAAACTCTACTACTAAAACGCTTTTAACTAAAAATATTTGATGGAATACAACTCGACTATCTCTTTCGAGGGATGGTTCACACATTGGGAAGGGTTTACTTTTAGAATAATTTCGTTAGTTGGCCGGGCGAACCGCGCAAGGGCCACGTATAAGGATAAACGGACTGTAGGTCCACGTCGTAAAACTGTCGGGAGCATCTTACCTACTGCTTAAGGGGTGGACATTGGGTGCACGGTCCCGGCCTGGGACCCACTGTCCGACTCACGGGTATCTTTTGACGAGGGGTTGACAAGGGATCGTCGTACGCACACTGCAGCGGGGACGCTGCTTTAGCACCCCCTGGAATAAGCACCCCATCGGGCTCTGACGTCACGGCAGGGGGGTGCTAATTCAGCGCACGGACACGGACCAGGGCACTGAATTAGCACCCCCCCGACTACAAGGGGGTGCTAAATCAGCGCATGAACATGGTCGAGGCCCTGAATTTAACACCCCCCCGTTTCCAAGGGGGTGCTTATTCAGCGCATGGACATGGCTCAGTCACTGAATTAGCACCCCCTAGCATTCAACTAGCAAAAAGGATATTTATCTTTTACATATTAAATTTAATCATAAAATATAATAGTTGTTATCTGGATTTTTGTGACGCTGCCACTTATAAGCTTTCTTTTCGATTGTTTTGCAATTTTCAAAAAACGATTAAATAATATAATAAATCAAATATGGCTACTTTCTCTTCAAAATTACCATAGACTTAATATTTACATAATAATGCTCCGACTAACAAGGCTAATAGACCTTAGCACTCCTCCCTCTCACATTCATTGTCATATTTGTAGTAATAACTAGCAGTTGCCCGCGGCTTCGCACGCAATTTCCTGTTGAAAAACAGTTACACTATATTCACGTATTCTTATTCTATCACATTCTAAAACACTCCTGATATAATTGATAGTCGTTCCTTCGTGAGCCTCTTGGGTGCATTATGAAGGTATGTAACCATATTTCCTTCATCATCTCTCTTTCGTGGATTTGCTAGGTGTTGATCAGTTATTCAGTACAATTAATGTATATGGATGAATCTCGACAAAACTAATTAGGTTATAAAAGAATCAAATTCGGTCTGTTAAAATTAATTTTCTGTCTAAGATATATCCCCGTATTATTGTGGAGTTTGCCTTGTGCCCCGGTCATGAAAATGTATCAACGAAAAACCAATTTCGATCATAAAGCGTGCTGTTTCAGCTCTTTTCATTTACCTTTCGATCTAACCGAATTCGGATTACCCTACGTGCAAAAATTCACGGCTTTGTACATAGAGGTGGTTTTTAAAACAGCGTTTAATAGTATTTTCATTGCATTTAGATATTTTTTTGATCATTGGTGCAATTAAAATTTAAAATTAGGCAAAAACTTCTCCTATGCGATCTATACTATACTATACTTATACTACTGATCAAGCATTTTACAATAATAATTTCAAAAAATTTTAATGTTAACAAATATTTCTGTGTCTTTGATGAACTTCAGCTGAAAGTGTTAACAGGTGAAAGTATCAGTTTAACTTTGTATTACGTGTCGTAGCGCAATTCTGCCAGATCCAATATAAAACACTCTAACATCAAAACAACAATTTATAAATAAAAAAAATAATTAAATAAACTATTTAAATCGGACCAAATCATAATTCTAAACCATTAAAAGTATGCCATATTACTTCCAGGAACGTGTAGAATCACTGTACAAAATTTCACGATGTTTCGTGCATTGGTTCCAGAGTTATAACGGAACATACAATCAAAACATTCGCATATATATATTAATTAATATATAACTAATAATATAGAAAAAAATTAAGGAAGCAAAGTCACGAGTGAAAATATTATATATATATATATATATATATATATATATATATATATATATTTTCACTCGTGACTTTGCTTCCTTAAATTTTTTCTAAAATCACCTATTAAAATAATTAATTAAATCATATCTTCATTTTTTCTATTTTCAGTTTATTCTTTCAGTTAATACGTGTGTAAATTACATTAACGCACTGCTATTATATATGTATATAAAAAAAAACATAAAATTCTCTACGCACAGATCATTAAAGCCCATGTAGGATCTTTTCCCTTTACGTTTTTTAATTACGAGTATACAGTAATTAGAGACAAATTAAAACTAATGATAAATTGCTGCTCTTGTTTTAATTTTAATTAACTGTCCTAATTTAGATGTATAGATTCATTCTTTTGAGATATAAGATTTGTATTATTGTATGTTAAATTCTTTCATATCAACTATAAGAATACTATAAAATTACCATCATTTGTTTTCCTCTTGAATATAAAGATATTTACAGCTGTATCTACAGTTATACATTTTTGTTGAAAGTAAAAGCTATTTTTGAGTCGATTTTTGGAATATTACGGAAGGTAAAATGTAATTATGGTTTTTTATACACAATTACTCTAGTATCTATGCTGTGTCATTTTTATTGTATAGGTATTGAGTACTGGGCGTCGTCCATACCAATGGAAGATCTACTCATAGTCTAGTTAAGGGTATTCACTGAGCATTAACAGTTTCAAGCTTAATCCAATCGTTGAAAACTCAATGAAACATGTTTATAGATATAATTAAAACTATGTTATTTGTATATGAATCCATAATTAAACTATATATTTCATTTAATAGCTTCATGGAAATATTACCTCAAATTAAAAAAAAAACTAATTTAAATTTTGTAAACAATTTAGGCTCGTATTTTAGGCAAAATAGTTCACTGACACAGTATAAAACTTTTCTTTTGTGGCATTTTTGTTTTCATATTTAATTTTATAATTACATTTCATTACATTAATTACATTTTACTGGAATGAAACAGATGAAGCATGATAATTACAGTTTTTGACTTGTCATTTATTACAGAAATAAATTTTTTCAGTACCTGCCCTTAAATAATTACTCGTAACCATCTGCAGTAAGAAACTAGATTGTAACTTTTTATCCTATGCACTATTAGGCGTACCGTTAATCATCTGCACAATGGATCAGCTCCATAGACTTAACACTACACAAAAAATCCGTAGAATGGTATTCACAAAAATATCTCAAGGGTTACGCCCATAAGTATTACTATTGCTTACGTGTAAAATATCCTCTATAGAATCATGCCCAACTATTTTTCATAATTAAAGGAATATATAGAAACATCAAATACACAATATCCCTTCCGGCTGAGTCGGAAGAAGGGTTTATATTTCACATGAGGCTACAAATTGAAGATACATTATTAGTTTATGAAACTTAACACTGTGATACAAAACTTATGGATGAGGCATTGGTAGCTAAGGATGAAGTATATTAATCCGCAAAGGTTTCTTCCTAACTAGTTATATAAAAAAATGTTTGGTCGACTTCTGTCCGTCTTACCTCTAGCCGATATATCCCTCTGATAAAGGATTACACCCTCGATTATATTACTTTTTCTATAATGGTATCGATGATATTAGTGTCATATTACGAGAATGAATAATCGAATTCATATTGGGACTTTCATATTAAGTGATATAAAACTATTACATGTAAAATATTCTCACATATATGTTTTGTTCCCTCCTTTTATGAGTAACCCTATTTTCAAAATGTGGATCATAAGTCTTTTATTACCTACAGTACTATAGGAAAGAAGGGATCGTGATTTGTAATTACTTTAGAACATCAGTTCAAAAAAAAAAATCTTGGAATATCGCATTGAAATTAAAATTGGAATTTTTTCCAATGACCATAATTTATTTCATCAGTAGTATGCCATTTTTTTTAAAGACATGAAGGAAATGTCTATGACGTACCAGTTATTCTACAAAAATTCCGTACGAAGGGGCCGGGTATCAGCTAGTAAACATATAAAAAACTTGAAACTCCTTATTTGTGCCTTAAGGGGCGTCCGGGGGCCATATGCTGCGCATGTTAAATTAGTCATTTTAAGGTACACATATCTCTAAAACCTTACGATGTAATCTACTATAATTTTTTTTTATTTTGTTATGTATGTCTTTTTAGAGTATTTATGGCACAGGAATTTCTAAAATAACTTTATTTAGGTATTTTAACAAATTTTTTCTAAAATTTACTTTTTTTATTCGAAAATTTTGACTTTGCAAACCATGTAGAATTGGTTTTAGGTTTTAAAACCAAATTTCCTGTGCTGTAAATAAAAACCATGAAATTGTTAACAAAACAAAACAAAAAAAACTATACTAATATCTCGAGTAGTTTGGAAGATATGGGTAGTGTACCGAAGTGTAAAAAAACAAGTTTTTCGGGAATTTTCATTTTTTTCTAGGCTATAACCTAAACAATAGTGACTCTCATATATCTCAGTGCATTCCTGCTGCATAGGCTGGGTTATATGGATCCTCCTGCTGCTCATATATATCCTACAGACGTCTTTTAGCTGCCTCCCGCTTCTGGTGACACTTCTTTTCAATCTCTTCCACCGCCTTTTGCGCCTTAACTTATGCGCATCCTGTCGAATCGCTTCATAACATTCAACACAGTTTTTTTGCCTGGCATTATACCTACTTTCTTGAGTACTTCACATTTAACAATGTTTCCTTTGTTGAAACAGGCAATGGCTTCATAAACACCAAACTCAAGGGTCTTTTTTCATAACTAAAGTCGATTTTTGGAATAAGCGACCACACCACACTGTTTAGCGACTCGCCCGGAATTTGGGTCTGTCCATGAAGACATTTCGCCAGCAGCGTGGAGTTAGCTAAGTCCTTGAAAATTTGTTTAACCTGTTCCATTACTACAGGGGCAATATGGAAGTGTTCATTGTGGTCATATAGGCTGCTTTTTCTTCTGGATAGCATGCTGGTATTTGCACCACGTATCAACACTTTTTCGGACACAAACTAAGCGCTGGTTCTTTATTTGTTGAAATGAGATGGAAATACTCCGCCCAAAACAGCCCTCTTCATATTTTCCAGACTGTCAAAAATTTCTTCTAATGGTCAGCCCATAGTATAATTAAATTTCATTTATAGCCTCAAGAGCCAAACTACCTTTCCCCCCAATAGTTTTATCATCAGGAAGTGTAAACAACACAATTAACAAAACAAATAACTCAGAAACTTTGTTATAAAACAGATGACAACAAATGAGAAAGAAACCATATGACAGTAAAGAACAAAACAGTGTTACCAACCATAAACAAGTATGTGTAGCTTATATTTATTACAAACTGTAGTATGTATAAACATACGTCCCTCGCCCTGACGCCCCTGCCAGCGAAAAAAAACACAGTGCAGACCATTACAAATAAATTAATTACATAAGGTTGCACTCGTCCAAATTGTATGTATGATATGTCAAATTACTCGTAAGATTCCAAAGAATACAAAAATGTAAAAAAAATAAAAATTGAAATTTTGGCCCAAAATGGACCCCGGGACGCCCCTTAACATCGTTTGCTCGTTATATATCGGCCGTCTACCAAATATGAAATATGCAGAGTAAAAATCAACCTGCAAATATCGATTGTAGGACTGTATGTCCATAATTTTGACGAAGCTTGACGAAACCTGTCCGTGCACTACAGACCCCCACTGTTCAGAACGGATGTGGCCGTATCGAGTGGTCGAGTAACAATATCGAAGTTATTCTCAGTTGTTATTCCTATATTAATACATAACTTATTATGTATAGTGAATTTGTTTGATGAAATTTCGTAAAACATATAAGAAGAAATCAAACAATGTTTGAGTGTACAGGCCCAAGGTGTGGCATTATTATACTCTCTAGGTAACGGATACTTTTACACGAGTAAAGAGAAAAGATAAACTAGAACACGGTAATGATGTATGGACAAAAAAACTTAAAATAATCGCCTTTTTGTATTTGCAGTTAAAGAATCTTTAACTATTGTGTGTTACATTAGTCACACGTGCACTTCTAACCCCATGTATCTGGGAAGTGTCAACTTAAGGATGAAACATTCTTACAATATTGTAAAAAGAAGAGTGAAATCTCAGTGAACTCTTTAAATAAAGCGTCTATAAAAAGGTAAAATTTAAAATTACACTGCACCTTAGCTGTACTTTTATTTTAAGGGTATTTATATCGGAAAGCCTAATGAATGTCGTTACACTCTAATTTTCAATTCGTTGTAATTTTTTATAACTGATATGTAAACTAGGTAGTCAACAGATGTATAGAAGCATAAATATTACTTCATCAATAATAAAACAATAGTATACATATTTACATAAAATTTCATTTTGTATACAGTAAACTTTTATGTTTTTTTTAATGTTTTATTTTCCGGGTAGAACAAAAATCTTAAAAACCTCGGTTAGAAAAACTTAACAACTGCAACAAATAGCAATCTTTACTGGTACATTTAAGCATATACGTTTACCACCGTAATCAATAGCATATCTACAAACTCCGTATAAATTTACAAGCCAGAAGTAGGTCTGAGGTCTTCCATTTAAAAAAACAAAATATTAAATAGAAATATAATAGCTATAAAGACATTTTTAATTTTTGGTCTAGGTAATCAACATGTATTAGAGTGTTTATTTTTATGTCGTAATCAAAAGAAACTTATATTCAGAAATAATTAAGGATATTATGACCACAGTTCAGCAATATAATGTAAAATCACCTGATTAGAGCAGCTAAAATCAAAATAGTGATTGTTGCAGCCCACATTCAGTGCTGTCAGATAATAAAAGAGGATATGTTGGGTAATTGGTTTTAAAAAAACAGTAATTGGAAACAAACTATCTCCCTTATTTCACAACCAATTTTTAAAACTTGGTATTGTTGGATTTTTAATTAAATTAAGTAATAATTGAGACCTTTTTTACCATATATCGCTTTTAAGATATTTTACGCTTAAAGATTTTTTAGAAATCACTATTTTGAAAACAAAGCTTGTAAGAAATTAAAATTTTTGATGTAATTATTACTTAAGGTTATAAAGGTATATACAAAATTTTAACCTAAACAATCCATCAAATATAAATAGTAAAGTAAAAAAGACAAAAACAAAACAAAATTGTGGCTATTTTAGTAATTATTGAGTTTCAGAAAGGTGAATATAATTGTTTTTGCCTTTGGTCCATGAGTAATGTTCTGAAAATATTGGTAGAGGTTGTGAAACACTCTGTATAACGCTTTTATATACAGTGTCCTGTAAATTCTTAGGACATGTCTATATACCGCAACTGCTCAGGTCATGGCAAACGCATTTCGAATATGGAAATACATCTTTGGTGCTTAGTTTCCTATCCGTCAGTCTGTATGTGTTTTTTATAGACAAATTCGCTCTAATATCTTAAAACGAAATAAACAAAATCCTACCTAATTTGGATAAAATATTTGTGGTAATAAGGCCAGTTATAAAAAAATATTCATTAATATTTTCGAAATGGAGGCCATTAAATCTGATTAAACTTTGAATGTCTTGAAATCTAGCAGGTATACAAAAAATAAATCTGATCGTGGATTGTATCACAAATCTAATTACTCAAATACTATTTCAAACTAAAAGTAAATGTAATTCAAACTGAAAATAAACTCATTAAGCGCATCTTTACTGTAAAAAAAAACATGGTTCGTGAAAATAAAATTAACATCAGCTTTAGAGTATCTTATCCCTATTTTTTTTTTTGTCATTAATTATGCAAAACAATTTAAATACATGTTTCAGGCCTATCTAAGGATAGACTAGAATCATATATTTGATGTTTAATGAATTTATTAAAATATCTGTTGTTTTAGGACATATTTATTGACGAAAATTTAGTCAAGTGACAATCAGATGTATTTCCAATAAACCGCTTACCTTTGATATTGTCATCTATAAAAGCATTATTGTCTGAATATTACTGTATGAATTTTCCTGCTGTTTATTATTCTTTATATATAACAGATAACCTAGTCACTTTATTAGTTTTTTTAACATATATTGTGAATAAATTTAAGCTTTATGATAAATACAATAGTTTATTATTGTTAATTAGACGTTTGTTTTTGTCCTTCATTGTTCATAAAAGGCGTTTCATTATTGATAAATTTACAATATCTCTAGAAGTTTTTAATTTATTAGAAAAAAAGTTGCTTGGAAACAGATATTAATGTATTTCCTGTACTTTAAATGAAGGGACTAAGATGTGCTCACAATTGGCATATAAGATTATTCTGGAGCTACCGTTTATTCGATTTTTGTATTGTGACCTACTCGTTGAGAACCTCAAATGTCGACAGTGTTTTGTTGTTACAGTAAATCTGTGCATATGATATTTTATATATTTTGTCATTATATTTGTGATAGAACCCTCTAAAATTCATTTTCATTTATAGCCACTATTTAGAAAGTATTAAAGATAACATCATAATATATTTTTAGCCGCCATAAAATTTTGACCAAGACTTGGTAGGATTAAATTTATTTGGTTTTCCTTTTAGATTTTCCAAGATATTCCATTTTTAACAACAACAAAAAAGCGTACACTAACCGACAGAGGGGGAAATTAAGCAATGTAGATCCATAATACTCAGTATATAAATTGTATGTTTTGACCTAAGCAATAACGCTTTTGAAAATAACGGTAGTATATTTATTGCTACGTGTTTTAACATTGTTCTCAACGCTTTTTTAAAATTTATAGTTGAAACTAACTGATATGGATACTGTGTTACTGTTTTCTTGTTTCACTGAACGATGGCAAATGTCCGGAAAAATCCTGTTTCCTTCAAAAATATTTAGATAAGAAAACCAAAAGTCTTAGTAAAAGTCTACTTTTAACTGTACACTTAAGTAAATATTGAGTATGCAGTGTTTGGTGAGTACTTTAATGCAGATATCAAAGGAATTTACTATATAACTTTAGCTGGAAGTTTAACGACTGTTGTAAACCGAAACCGCACAGTTTATTTCACTTTTGACAGAACTAGGCTTCTCAGACCTTTGTATGTACCTTGATCGAGGAAACAAAGCAACATTAACTACAGCACAAAATATATTAAGTCTGGAATAAATTACGATTCCCGTAAATATGCACTTTAGGGCATATTGCCTTGATCGTAGAAATAAGGAAATCTCAACAGACCTGAGTATATGCCCGACAGTTTGATGCATTGTCGTGAGTTTGTCCAAGACAGTTATCGACATCCAGCTCAAGTTTCTTAAGTAAACTGAGGGTTGCTTATTTCAAACTTCCAGATTTGTGGCGTACAATTGGTAAGAGTTGTATCAAGCATTCGTTGGCGCAAGCATTGGGCAATGAAACATACCGCAGTACTACAGCCAATTGGTCTGTGTGTGACTCGTCAGGTGTGGAGTCTATGATTAAAGAGAGATAGCGAGCTTGCTTGATTTCATTTTAGATTTGATTCAGTACTTCTTTGCTCATAATCTCAATAAATTCACTGCAAATGTCAGACGAAAGGTATAATACAGTACCTTTGCCTTTGTTACCATGTGTTGCTAGGTGTTTGGCGAGAAATAGATCTAATTCACCTATCAGCTCAAGACAGCCTAGAAAAAGTCCGTTTGATGATTATGCGTGCAGATACAACCACGGCAATGTGTTTTTCCATTTTTTGCGTCCCCCCAAAAATTCCAATTGTCTAGCGCCCTAGGCACGTGCCTACCGTGCCTATTCGACCTGCATTGAACTCGATTTTGACTACAATGTAGAAATAAATGTTCATGCTAAATTTATAGGTTTATTTAAAATTGTTTCAGTTTTTAGAGTGACAGGTTTCTAAATGCTTTGAGGCATAGATGACTACTATAAACGTTACAATTCGTTATATTTGTATTTCACCATCCATGGAAAAATCAAGGTTCAATGTTTTAAATGTTGTCGGGTGCTTATTATAGTTTTCATACTCCTGAACCTTAAATTACTGAATTTTTGCAAAAAGGAAAAACACATAATAACTTTGAATACATTATTGTTAAAAAAAAGATAATTGTAAACGATATATCTTATGACTGGCTTAATTAATCATTTTAAAAATACTTTAAAATCCTAAACCTGTCAATACATTAAAAATCATATAACTAATTTATTTTACAGTTAGTTTTTGTACATATAAAAGATTGGATAAAAGGGATTGGATTGTTGGAAACTCGTAGAGCGCAAAATATTAAGGAGTATTAAAGAGCTAGTTATATCGAGCCGATACACCCAAGAAAACAGTACATACGTTGGTACCGGAAGACGAATAGACAAGGAGTAGTGTAATGTGGAGGAGGGCAACCTGGCGATTTGGTTCGTGGGATTATCGGGCGACACCACCGAGCGCTAGTGTAGAAACAGATAATTAGGGCTCCATAGCTACAACGTAGATAAAATTTAATTATTGGGCCAAAAACAAAATTTTATCAATATACAGATTCTACTCCTATTATTAAATTCCTAGATTTTTAAGTTCGAACCACGCTCCGCCAGGCCCAAAGCTTCCTCCCAGTTGCTCCACTCAAACATCAAAGCCGTGTCGTCGGCATAAAAGAACGCCCGGTTCCCGACAAAATGGACTTTATGTAGGTTATTTACAAAATTGAGAAACAGGAGATGGCCCAAAATACTTCCCTGAAAACCCCATACATAATCAGTTTTCATCTTAGAACTATTCTGTTAAAATATCCTAACTGGATAGCGATGAGTTAGGTGCTTTGCAGCCATTTCAGAGCCGTTTTTTTTTTTTATAATTTTTGATGATTTAATAAATAAAGCTGTATTATTATCAATGCCGGGAGGCAAGCCGTCCTTCATACCCGTAACAACACGGCCTCAGGAAAACTTTGTTTCCTTTTTAATTTTAATACTTTACCGTCTTTGCCAGATGTCATTGTACTGAGACAGAAGTTTTGATACACAATTGTGAAATAAGTTTGTTTTTAATTAGTGGGTATAAGCAGTATTCAAACTGTAATGACAGCTACAGATCAGTTGGAGTGATTGATTATGTGAGTGAGCGATATGAGACCAGACGATCAGGCGTTACTCTGAAATCAGCTGACGCGCTCAAGGTCACTGTTGACATTGAGTCTGTTGGGCTTTCTGTTGCGATCGTAGCGGTTTATAGGCTGCATTCGCACTCTATTGCGTCTTTCTTGAACGAATTAAATATCTTATTGTCTGAATCCAAAGATCGGAATTTAGTTGTTACCGGGGATATAAATTTATGCTTGCTTAAGCGGTCACGTTCGTCGACGAGTATTTAGCGACTCGTATGTCAAGTAATGGCCTTGAGCAAGCAACTGATTGACTCACCCACAGAGGAAATAACTATTTATATCATATATCTTTAGAACCAGAGATCAATGTAGCTTTCAATAGCATGTTTTAACTTCTTTCAGACAAGACCATAATGCGGTAGTTTGTAATATGTTATATCCTAATATGTCACTTTGTCTCCTGAATTAAAAAATAAATTAGAGGTGGCCACTGGGAAATATAAACGTTCACTCAATTAGGTTACTAATGTTAAACCATGTAACTATGCCTTTTCCTAAATTAGAAGTTTACAAAGGTATTTATACATTTATAGCTCCTAGGCTCTATAACACATTATATTTTGCAGTGTCTTCCTCGAAAACATTGGGTACGCTCATACGCAAGCTGACATGCTGGATTTTTACAATTGTTGACATAGAGTGGCCCATAAATTATAAACTTTGTTAAAGATTTGTTTGACTGTTAAAAAAATTTATTTGCTGAATCTTTTATTTAATTTATATGTACTTGGTTACACATTAACAATGTACTTTATGTTAACTTGAAAAACTGAGATTTAAAACATTGAGCGTCAAAATAAACCGTCATTTTAATATTGAACAACGAAAGAAAAGAGGTATTGTATTTGTATGACTGGTATTTTTGTGCATTCTAAGAATCGAACAGTTTCTACCTATGTTTTATGTACTTTTAATAACACCTTCTTATAATTATTGGTCACTTGATTTCTTAAATGGAACGTAAAATTTTCATAGTGCAATTCTGCAAAGAGACAAAATGATTCTTAAATAAATGTTTGCCCTTTATTTTTACAATATTATTTTTACAGAACATAGGACGCTGTATAAAATGTAGGTAGACTTCAATGTTACCACTATGTAATAAAAAAATAAATATCTTTCTTAGATGAGAAAATAAACAACGAACGGAAGAAATCTTATTCATACGGCTAGAATCCTGTATTCTTGAACCGGTGTAGCCCGGTAGAGGCAACAACAAAAATTGCTAAAACGAGTACAGTTTCCTTCTCTCCTGATACTCCGGTCCGATCAATCTAATCGCGATAGTTGGTTTGGCAGAGATGGGGACGGTTTTATTAATTATTAATGTGAGTATTTTTTTCAATATCTAGAAGTATTATATCATAATAATACTGGAACTGACACAGTAACAATCTAATAATAGTCTTTCGATGGAGCAAGCAATAGTAGCAAATAAATTATTTCTGAAGTAAATAAACTCGATTGGTTGTTTACCTTCAAAACCATTGTTTTCAAATTAAAGGGATAAAGCGTAAAGTATTTGTTATGCTAGCTAGACGCTTGCCACTGCTCAAACTAGCACACAACATGCGTACAATTGAATAGCAATATGGCATAGTAAGTATGTAGAAAAATTAAACAACCGTCAAAAAGCAGAAGGTTTGTAAGTTACAAATAAACTTTCAGATAACCTTAGTATGTATTTTATAGAAGGCGAATAATAAACGTACAATTAGCAGTAAAAGCGCTGAGTGATGTGGTTGCTGACGCACTAGGTTTTTTATTAAGCAAAAACTATCCATCATTTGTAGGTTGTCAACCAACAATCAGTTTTATTAAGTGAAAAATCAATATTTGATTTAACGTCAAAACTTATTTGAACGATTGTGAAATAAGTTTGTTTTAATTAATGGGTATAACCAGTATTTAAATTGTAATGATAGCTTGAATACTTATTTGTAATCGCTTATAAACGGTGCAAAATGACTTCCTATCAAAAAGGTTTAAAATGCAGAATAAAATTATACTTTAATCCAACACTTTGCCGCAGGAAGTTTTTTCCTGGCAAAAAAATAAAGAAGTTCCTAGCTTACTCTTTTTTTATGTTTTTAACGGTGTTCAAAAAAAGTTAGATTATAGTTTTAATTCAATAAAATAAATTACAATAAATTGTGTAATTGTTAAAAATCCACCCAGTTAGAAGTACCAATTTATTCAGTTAATAACTATAGAAATTAGAAATGTTATGTTCAGAAATATATGTATCGGCGCAGGTTTATTTAATGTATGTTTGTTTAAAACAGTGCGGCTCATTCAAACTGCCCGCCTCAATAGACCGCCAATTGTTTGTAATGGAATCGGTGATCGCCAAGGTTCTACTACCAGAACCTCTATCCGTCTCTGCGCGCCTGATACTCAGTTACAAGTGAAAGATTGAAACGGTGCCTTATCTTGCGATATCTTGGCTCAATTTCTATTGGTTAGTTAAATATTCAAAATTCTGTTCTTGAATGATGGCTATATATTTGTTATGGGCGGAGTTGGGCCGGTTGTCTTTTGGGCCCTTGGTTGTTTCCAGGGTTCTTCCACCTGCACGAACCAGTAGACCGCCATTTGTGATGGAATTGATGGATATCGCCAAAGCTCTGCTAACCGAACCTCTATCCACCTCTGCGCTCCTAATACTGAGACATATGTGAAACCGCAAAACGTAGTCCCCGTCCTGCCTCTATTTCTCAATCAATGGTTTATTTATTTATATAAATCGTCAAAACGCCATTCTGGAAAGGCGATTTTTTTTTGTTATTGCGGACTTAATCTGGTTGTCTCCAGGGTTGACACCATTATAACTATTGCTATGGTAAAACCTATCACTAAATATTTTGTTCCAATTTTGTCAAGTATTCTAAACCTAAGTGCTGATACGTTTTTGGAAAAGTTAAAAATCTTTATAATTGAACCAGTAAAAAACTCTCATTTAACCGATAATAAAAGATAAAACGCCTGATTAGTCTTTTCAAGATTAATTCAATTTTCTTATTAAATTGAGATTTAAATCAAAGCTCAATTTGGTTTAAAAATTAATTCAACAGAGGATGATTTAATTACCCAAATGAAATCTACTAATAGAATGAATAAATCTTCTAGATAGAGAGCAGTACTGGAAGTTCATAAGTGCTGTACTTAACTTTAATGTTTAAAATATCAACAATAAATATATTACGAGAAGTAAATCACTAAATATCGTTGAAGAATGGGTGAAGGAAATCAAATAAAATTACTGATGAAGGCAGTGACAAAGTAATTTCATATTGAGCTTACTGACACATCGGTAGTTGAGCACACTGCAGGGTGAAGAATGCAATAGGCATTATATTAAATAACCTTTAAGAGAACACAGCGAGCCTTGTAGAAAATAATAACAGACGAGATTAAAATTTAGCTTTCAGGAAGTGGAACCTAAATATTTGAATTTTCGAATCGCATTAATAGGTTATATAAAAGTTAATGAACATTTTGCTCAAAATTGAAACAAATTTTGAAACAGTGTATTGCCCAGAATTTCTGGGGCAAATTTTTTGGTTTTTCCCAAATTGCTCTTGAACAACACACCATACTGTAATGTAGGTATGCAAATTTATTTAAGGACAAGTGTAAGCTGAAAGTAAGACCCTGTCCAATTATAGTTACTTTAGGAACAAGAGTTTTACCCTATTCCTAAATCAGTAAAGAAGTATAGAAGGCCGGATGTATATTACAATGGCCAGTATAGACATAAATAAACACTTTTTGTTAGTACGTAAATATTACATCAGTGAAGCATATTGTTATTTGTTATGGAAGTTTTAACTTATAAAATCCATGTAATAAAAGATTAGGTCATAAATAATATACTCGCCATAGCTTTGAACAATTTAATTCTATACTACAATACATGTTTCATTTCATAAAAGTAAACATAACAGTTTACTGGAAATGGTTAAAAATCTTCAATTATTGTTTCCATTGCTAATTCAATGTCTATTTTTGTATTTACATAACTAGGCATACGAATATTATGTGCATTGTACAAGCACAGTAATTATAAGTACTGATATGTGAAAGCAGCAGGAGGCGGAGTATGTGTAAGCCTGGAGTGGTGGCATAGCGCTCTCCACCCTCTCGGGACACGCTTATACTCATACATGTCCCTCGAACCTCCAATTTTGGCGTTTCTTGTTATTTTTTTTAGATTTAATTACTGTTGACATAAACCAGAACTAATAGGTTTGTATGAATATCCAAATAATTTTGAATACGCCAGAGACTTTATTTCCATTGGTTGCCCAACCTGTTCAGAGAGCAAAGTTCCGTTTTGCTTTTTGACAGCGGTTCGTCCAAACTGTGCCGGCATCATCTCAGTAACACAATTCATCAGAAAATAATATTAAACCATCCATTTACAATTTTCTATCCTATCCAGATTGCATTTTCCTATATTTTGTTGAAACTGCCACAAGCGGCTTTGCTGTGAAAACTAATAATTGTAATTGTGTTGTGGAAATTAATCTCCTATGCTCCGTGCCTTAAAATCACTAATTTCATTAAATACTAAACATTGAATAAAGCATTGAACATTGAATTTACTTTGGATAAAGTTTGGGATCTACTTGGTGACTACTGACAGGTATTTTTTTTAGTGTTTCATACCTTGTCCACATTAATAAGTAACCTACAGTGAAGTTATTGAGTGGGTTAATATTTTTAGTTTGCTTCTGGTCTTGATTACTTCTACCCAAGTCTTGTCCTTTTCAACTGTGCAATTCATTTATTTCAGTTTGCCACTCAAACATTGAATTTCGGCCTCTAAAAGCTCAACTGTAGTCCTCAGGCTACGAATAAGATCATATATTTCCTGCTCCAATCGCGTTAAACATCGCATTAGATAGAAAAATCGCTCTTTTCAAGTATGAAAACAGTATAATTAATGTGGTAGGGCGTCAATTCAGAGCTTAGGGGTGTAGGGCTTTTGTAGCGTAATAAAAAATATTAGCAACAAATATCTGATCAATTTACTGGAAGAGTCGATTGTTAGACTGAATTAAGTTGCTAAACAAGTTACTGCGCTCGATTTTAAGCTCGTTCATGTCCTCCTTCAAATGTTCATTCTTAACGATCAGTTCTCTCATCAGCAGAATCGAGGCTGCTGGGATGGAGTCCATGTCATTCATTGGTCGCAGCAGGCGATGGCGTATCAGACGAGGTTGAATGTGACAAAACAGGTGATGAGGCGGCCTTTGTTACATTACAGGGTTCTCTCTGATAAAACAAGGGGTATTGCTGCATTTAAAACTTCCCTAAAATGCTACCTCATTAACCGGGCATACTATTCAGTTAATGAATACTTAAATGAATAAAAGTTGTTTACTAGTCCATATTATTGAATTTTCAGACCAAGTTTACTAAGCTTGCATATATGTAACTGTTACTTGATTAGTTTAGGTTAGTTTATTTTGTTTAGTTTAGTATAGTTTATTAGTTTATTATTTATAAACATTGACAATTCATATGTTTATCTTTAGCTATGCTGAAAATTATAAACCTATGTGAAGCTTATAATAAATAAAATAATATAAAAAAAATTGCTACAGGCGGCGAGACGGTGCCACTCGAGACTGATAACGAGACGGTTGACGTCTGGGTAGAAGACAAGTTGGTGGGTGTCCAAGCAGACGACGAACACTGCAACGACAAGCGTCATGGTGACCGGGTGTGGGCCCGTGTGTCTTCCATCACTCACAATCATGGGCTTAATGTCGAGATCAGTTTTTAAGGAAGCGCCACAACTTCTCCCGACACAGCGCCATGAAACAGGCCGTGAGTGTTTTGAGGAGCATGTTAGTAAGCACGATGCTTGTTACACGCTACCGCGATATATTACGTGAGCGGTCACTACTAGCGGCTACTCTCGGTGATTACTTACTTACCAGCGATTAACACTAAGTGCGCTAGGAACATGCACAAAGTAATGTTAAATTCTAATAACAACTGCTGATGGTTTTCAGGAGAACTATTCGTCCTACCTAAATGTAACAATACTCAAAGACTATTCAAATATTATCAGTTTCAATAAACTTATTTAGTTACGTGTTTCAATAGCTCATTATTAAGATTTTTGCAATGATTTTCAATAACCGATGATTTACGAAAATTATGTTATGGAGTACCAAGAGATCAAAGTTCAATGAGATATGAAGCCTTAATGATAGTAATAAATTTAAAAGATATGATGGTAATATATTTAAACTTAGTTTGATATTTGGGATGGGTTCTGTAAAAAAGGATGTTTTCGTTAAGTTATATGAATATATCTAAACAAAAATGGAAACCTTGTTGGTTAAACTTTTTTGCATGTATAAGGTTTCATTTATTATTTGTACGGTTATTAGAGCAAATATAACATTCATCAACATTGCTAAATGGTATCTCATGCCTGAAAATAAAAATATGTATTTATTCAGTGAAAATTAGTATTACCTAAGAATCAAAGTGCCAGATATATTAATACAAACTTAGAAAGCACTATATGGAGGATTTATAAATACAATCTACACCTTCAAGCAATATACAACTTCGATCTGTACACCGAAAATAAATTATATAATTGTAAATTAATGAATACAGTACATTTTAATGAAGATTGTGAAACGCGTCGTTAATTATTATTATGCTTGCCACGCGATAGTTACTTTAGTAAAAACTTTATACATATACAATAGTTAAACAAATCTTAAGATAAGTTAATAATATACTTATTTTATGTGTAAGAGTTATGAATAACTAAACATTTGTTTAGATGACGATGATTTAAAATGTCAGACGGTTGGTTTTAAGTGTGTCCATCGTATAAAATATGACGTAGTAATTTAGATTTATAATTCCATATTTTAGTACTCTAGTTATCCTTCCAATTAATTTTAAAACTAGTTTTTTTAGCATAAACTCCTTAAATAAACCCCAGACTGTATACTTAATTCAATATATATCGTCTCCTGGCTCCTGGAGTATTAATCCAACACTATGTAGTACGTATATAAGGCCTATGCTTATAAGGTGGAACTCGGTAGTAAAATTTAATAGCTCGATTGCAGGTTTTGGTTGTAATAGCTGCACTTTGATTGTAATAGTCATAACAACGTAGCCCCATAGACAGCCGATGTGTCACCGTTTATCGACGTATAACCAACTCTCTGTAGCGAATGTAAAACGTCGTTACAAATAATGTCTCATTCGAAACTGTATAAAATAGTCTAAATTTATTTGTGTTATTAAGATATTTTGCTTACAATTTCTGTATTTACAGTAAATTGAGTGCAATCGTTTGGCTGCAAGAAAGCTTTTTTACTATTTCGGCATGGACGTTCCATGACCGTAAATATGTGCAAAAATATTCAATGTTATATTTTATTTCAAACTTTTGTATCAGTAACTCTAGTTTGTCAGAGCGCTACGACATACAATAATGTTTGAGAACGACAGCCATGGCGGGTCACGCCACGCCGACACCAGGGACAGAACAACCTATTAGTGACCAGAGAGGTCAAGCTAATGTTTTAATGGTTATAACGAGTTTTATGGGCTGTACGTGCGAGACTGTGGGTGCCGAAGAACAACAGTGGGCTGTAAAATATCCAGCCGGGGCGGTGAGCCGTCTCGGTCACTGCTACTGGAAATGCAATGAAATGAAAACTGCCTTTATTAAAGAGGCGGAGTTAAGGCTATCAAGCCCTCTATACCACTCAACCTCATATTATATACAGGAAATTTACAGTAGTTTATAAAAATTCGGTAAATTATTAAATTATAATTTAAATATCAAATAGCAAAATGTCTTAACCTACACAAAATCAAATCACCTTATATTAAAAATCTACATATTAAAATTAATTTAAAACAGAAAATACAAAAGAAAAAGTTTATATATGTTGTAGTTAATACAAGAAAAATTCAAATTGAAGAACAAGAAGACATTCAATGACTCTAACACGCCCTCTGACCACATAACCGCAACAAGAAGCACCACCCGTCACCCCCACAGGCCCCCAGCAGCAAGCCCCTAACCCCCGCCACGTGCGTGCACGGTCCTTAATACATCTAATATTATCGGGGAGAGCGTTCCTAAGACGACATGCTTCAACAGTGAAGGATCTATTAAAAAATGATGATCGAAGGACTGGAAGTGATATTTCAAAGACGCCATCGTTCGACTTGTTACTCCTACCACAGCGGCCTCTCTAGACTCCTGAGAACTGGATGTGATATTGCTACTCATGTGGACTTTTTCAATGAATCTGTTGTGTCTTTTAAAAGTAAGGTGGCTTCCATTATTTGATATGTAATTTAGCTAGCCAGCTAGCCTATAGGTACCAATGTCAGTCTTGTTATTTATTTTCCTAGTTTAATTCATTATTGTTTTGTTACCATTCGTTAAGCAATGTATCTATTTGTTTCATGTTTTGTTATTGTTGTGTAGTATTTATTAATCCTAGTCATATTCTTGTTACTGTCGTACTTATTTATAAATCTAAAACACTAAGTTACTCTGTACTATTCTATTTGTATAAATGGTGTGTACAGTTGAAGTAAATAAATAAATGTGGCTCCCGTTCTTGTAGGGCGTCACTAATATCAGAGATAAAGTTGAAATTATCGGACAGATAAACAGAATATTTGGTTTGATGATTAAACATTAAACTGTGGATGCCAGCAAAGATTCTTCTGCACGTTATCGTAACTTGGTCAGTCCTTTTGAGATTTGTGTTCATAGTGAGTCCGAGATTTTTCAGTTTGTTTTGGTATTCTAGTTCACAACTGTTAAGTTTAAGTGTCGGTGCGGTGTCAAGATTAATTCGGTTTATCATTCCGAACATTTTGGAATGTTGTAAAAATTTATTTATATTGTAATGTGCTATTACCTACCTTTATCAATCGAACGTGTGAATATCATAGTACATGATATTAAATAATTTATTAACGTAAACTCACTGAAACAAGAATATTAGTATGTGAGGGTTTGTTTTATTAATATCCGCACAAAATATGTAGACGACAATACTTCATATGAAACGTTTATTGTTGCCTAAAATTTTTCATTGAATATGTAAATTAATATATGTTTTCTAATACTTTGATGAAGTACATATTAGGCCTATAGCAAAGGAAAACCTTAACACTTTACATTGCTACTCTGAAAAATGTCGAAAATGAAGAGCTAGACCTGACTTTCTGCACCCTCTTCATTGATATGATGACGCTAAAAAACAAGAATTATCACACTTTTTGTTACTATTTAATGTTACAACGAACCATTATAAAAGAAATACAGGTTTGTGGGAGTATATTATAATGTTAAGACGTTTCATTTGATTTAGTTGAAATGAACGATGAACTGAATTTTAGAACTGTAATTTGTCCCCAACGGTTCAGTAATTGACATATTTCAAAATAAATTCGTTTTCAGACGATTTTGTTATCATCCCTCTTATATCAGTTAAGTAAATCTTCTTGTGTGTCGTTTGATTAGGTGGGTTGACTAGGTACGTTGATATTGGCGAAAATATTTAAGCAAATGTTTAGTTCTTCATCCGTATTAATTTTAATTTTAAACAACTAGAAATTAGGCAGTATAACAATAATATCAAATAATAATGATTTCATACAATATTGAAGTATTATAATTTCAATAGGTGAAGAACCATAAATAATTTGCTATATCATAGCTAAAATTTTAAGGTGGTTTAAGTGATTTTAGGTTTGGAAAATACATTTTTATATACGATTCATAGCTATTTACCATTTCTGAAATTTTTTTGATCACTGCACTGAAATTACAGAGATGTAATATATTAAGCATTCTAGTAATTTGTATGGAAGTATGGGATATTTATGGGAGGTAAATGATTCTAAATATAATTTTCTTTTAAACATTTTACTTTAAATGAATATCACACATGTTATAGCTTCATTACCTGAAGCTATAACTCATTTACATGCTACAAAAATATAATATTTGTACATTCAGCAGTGCTTAATTGAACATAATTACAAAATACCTAAATTGTCTTCTTTGAATATCTGTAATGTAATGTGGTGTTGTAAAAATAAAATCGAACTATTTCGTATTCAGTGAAGTTAACTTAAAGAGCTATAAATTTAACATAACCAATATTTTCCAAGCCAAAAATCGATTGTATCATCGTAATATGTAAGTGTGACATGTGTTTTCCATTTGAATACTGGATCTAGTATGAATAGTATTTCTACTTTTCCCAACAATGCACAAATAAATATGTAAATAAAAATGTTACATGTTTAATTTACATTTATTTATTGGAAAAAACATAAAAATTCAACGTGTTCTAATAATATGACAGTTTTAAATAACACATCTTCCTAATATTTATCTTTCTCCTTTAAATGTTCACATAAATGTTGCATTTTTGGCAATAGATGAATGGTGTTTCAGAACAGTGTTTTTATTCACATCTACTGTATGCTTTCCTGGTGAACAAAAAGTGGTCATTGTCATTTCTCACAATTTAAAAATGTTCAGCTATTTGGCTTTTACATAAAGGTGACCCAAGGGTTTTACTGTGACTGTTTGGATATAGCATACAGTAAAATCTCTTCGAAAATCCAAAAGAGTAAATGATTTATCATGCAAGATTTTGTGTAATGTCCAGGAATTGTAAGTACATGTTTCACGAACTCGCATAAAAATCGGCTAGAACCACTTTTGTCTTTTATGTTTAAGTTGTATTTAGACCCTAACCAATCATGAAGATCCCCACCACTCATTGAGCTGTTTTAGTTTTAATTGCACATTGTTTAATTATTATTGCATTCCTGTACAGAAAATCTTGGTTCGATGTAACAAAAGTTTATGGATACTGTCACGACACTGTTATCATGGCAAAATTAATGGAGAACGTTTCTTTCATAGGTGTTATATTATATGCATATTGCAGATATTTATCATATTTATAAATCTTATGGTACACAACGTATTTAATCTACATTTAAATATGGTGTAACTGTCATTCTTACAGCTGTTAAAGTGTAAAAACCAAAATTATAAACAGAAACACTAAGTTTTGAACATTAGAACACAATTGGATAACAGGCAAACTCGCAATGAGTAGCAGATTACAATAGTTACTACATATCAGTCGAAGAGTGATTGATACCTGTGACGTCAAAGAAAGATAAGATATAATCATACAAGGCTTCAATATAGCTAATTGGAGCAGAAAATCAGAAATATTGAAATCTGCAATCAACAAAAAATTAATAAATAGATGTAATTTAATATCAAAACAAATTCAATGAAAGCATTGTAAAGATAAATGAAGTATTACAATGATATTTACTTTTCTGCATTACTTTATTAATAAGATATTTAAAACTAATTCCAAAAGGACAAACTATTTCACAGAACCTGAAGCTTCCTAATTGCAATAAAGAAATACATGTGTAAAATATTGGATATTTACGACGTTTAACTGTGTTAACCATAATTCTATCTGATAGATACTCTTTTTACTATTGGACATGTTTAAACATATTTGAAACGATGTAACTACCCAATACATTGCGATATATTTATTTTAGCGAGGCTAGACGATTTCATAGAATACATTGTCTTAGTGGACACATAAAATTTACTGCACGTAGTGCAATAATTATACTACTAACTACTCGCTTAAAAGAATATTACAAAAGTTACATTTGGAATTACTGATATTGTTGGAAATATTATATTTGTACTCATACTTATTTATGTTTTAACTTGTTTCTAGTTTAATAGCTATAAGAAGTTTTGTTTGATAAGCGAGTGCTACGAGTAATGATCAGTCCATCAGAACCGACAATCTTGTTTTGGACGTATAGAAACGTGACTGGTCTAGTGCTATGTAAGATCTGAAGGTCTCGTAAACAGTCAAGGCAATGTAAACAAGGCAATAACAAGGCTTTTTGTTATAAAAACTTTTCTTTGAATTTTTTCAAAATTATAATCAATTCTTAGTCTATGGTTTTTTCCTTAGTTGAATATAAACTCGTGCTTATAGAAATGCTTTGGATCGTTCTGTAGCCACGGGTGAACGTAAATTGAGTTTTCCCAATTTAAAACTACAAATTAATGAAATATAACTACCAAGTGTTATTTTAAGTTTTTAATAAGTTTTTTTTATTATTAATCATGACTGAATATTTCCATCAGCCCACATACTCCTATTCTTAAAAATTGTTTGAGTTTATGCGTTTCAGTAGGTAAATTTAAAATTGTAGCTTCGACTGTTTAAAGGTGTATTAATACAGACACACAGACTAATGGACACCAACTTAGAATAATATAACACATTCAACACTTCAAATTCATTAATACGTTCCCATTAGTTTTATTAACATTTTGTGGAGGCTTACACAAAACATACATCATACATACAATCAACATACATTTAGTGTAGGCCTAAGATGTACATAGTTTTCTTAATCACCTTAGTAACAAGCTACATAAATACTTGCCATTGAATTATGGGTTACATACGAACAAACTGTTGGCCTCTTATTGAACACAGTATTTATAGTTTGTGGAAAAAAAAAACAGTGTAAGTTGTTCAGTCTGTGTTTTTTATTGACGTTCTCCGGAAATAAGGCATAAACTTAAAATGGCAAGCTGTGCAGAGTGCCAAGGTTATAAGTAGTAAACAACTTAGGGTATCCTGATTGTATTAAGGACTTCCATGGCACACGTGTCAAGATAAACAGGGCAGATTTGAAAAAGCCTAGTCTTGAATCACAAGCTTGATGAGGACACTAAGACGTTTAAGGAACTAACTGAACAGTTGAAGGGATATTTTGAACTAATTAAATCAATAAGTAAAACCGAACTAATTAAATCAATAAATAAAATCGTTAAAAGAAAAAGTAGCGGTACTGGAAATTAGAATTGATGAAGCTGAACAACACTAGGAGAAATACGGCAGAAATTCAGGGCGTGCCACATGACAGTAATGATATGTTAAATACAGTGAAACCTGTAGGTAAAGCCTTAGATATAGAAACAATAGATTCAATGGTTGACTCCTGCCACTCCTCGAGGAATAGACCTTTCTCGGATGCACCACCTGGGATCATTGTAAAGTTTGTCAGGAGATTTGATGCGGAGCAGTTGTTGGCAAAGCGGCCCCCAAAAAGCCTTATTTACAAGACGCTTAAACCTTCACACTGACAATCAAAGTTTTATTAATTAGTCCCTTCACCTACCAGACGGAAACTCGCCATACCTCGTGAAACCAGGAAAAGATACAACTGTAAGTGGCTATGAGTCAAAAGGGAAGGAAAGTAAAGTTCTTAAGGAAGGATGACTAAAGGCCTGTAAAATTATAAAGTGCTAGGCTGGCCTCAATAATTTGTAAGGTATGTGAATTACACTATTTAAAAATGTTATAGAGCCATCATTAATCTATATACCAATTACATTATTCTCTTAAGTAGTAAGTGAGCTCTGAATATAACGCAATTTGATTTTTTTAGTAGGGTCGCTGGTCTTATTGTAGTTCATCACAATATTAGAAGTATGCGAACGAATTATGACATCTATTTAGTATAAATTGCAACTTTAAAAAATATACCTAAGATAATATTTTTTCGGAAATATAGATTAAAGAGTCTAACATTAAACTATATCAAAATCCAAACTGCAATCTCTATATAAAACAAAGGAAACTCTTAGATCTGATGGAGTAGCTTTCTTTATACAAAAAATATCAAAAATTTTAAAACTTTACCAGTACTTTTTTCCACCAGGCATAATAGAAATAGTATGAGTTGAAAGCATACCGTTCAAGAATTGATCTAAGTGCTTGTAGAAATCTGTTAATATTTGATTAAATAAATTTGAATCTGCTTAAAAGTAATTATTTAACTGATAAATACAGGTATTTTATTGCTAAAAATGTACTTCAGCCCCTAATTAATTCTCCAACATGAATAACAGAACAGTCTGAGAGCTAGTCTGAGTGCTGCATTGATAATGTACTTGAAAAAAATAAGCAGCTTAAATGAAGTATTAGTTGACACCACAATAATAGAAAGCAACATCACAGATCACTGTATGACAGCTGTGTGGCTGCTCTCTGTGGTGGAGGGGGGTGGCAACAGCTGATGCCATGTTGGTAAAGTTCGCGGTTTATAGCAGGAACTACAAGAAACTGAACAGCTTACTGAATAATATTGGAACGATGTATATTGACAAACAAATGCTCCACTTTCTTTCATTGTTTCTTATAGATAATTAGGTAACAATAATTAACAGACAATGCAAGAGGAATGTAAGCTTAAAACAAGAAAAAGTTACTAAGTTAAACCAATAATTTGAAATTGATACTTGTAAATGAATTCAAAAATACATTTTTAATAAGAGTTAAAAGTTAGATATAATGTGTATGTATATTAATTGGTCATTGTGATGAAATAAAACAAAAGGAAAAAATGAGATATTTAGTGAAAAATAGTATAATAAAAATATATATTTTCTCTCGTACTCCAAGAGCTCAGCGTTTAGTGAAGCCTCTTCTGCCACTTTCTGACGAGGAAATCCGATTTCTGTCTGACAGTATACACGACCACTGTAGAACCAGATCACCTACAGGGCTTACATTTGGGGTGAAACTCCACCTTTTCTACCCCATTGACATTGACAATGGTAAATTCAAGCTAATTGGTATTTCTGTCAAAAGGTGGTTGTAGTTACCATTGTGTGGTCTTATGGGTAACCATGTTGACAGTCACATAACATGTTGTCTGTTTGTTGTATAACAAAATTCAGAAATTAAAAATTACTAAACAGAGTTTGATTTGATTCATATGAAATTGTCCAGTAACTTATCAACAAGTGTGACGAAGTTATTTTGTTGGATCGACATTTCCTACGATGCTTGAGAATTTTAGTATGCAATCTTTATAGATATCTAAGTGGCTATATGGTTCTCTACAGTGGTTTTTTTATTGTGAGTTATAGATGAAAATTGGAATTTTTCTAGTCACTTACAGATATTTCTGTCTTTTAAGTTCAAATATTTTCATCGACTTTAAACTAAATTTGCAAATATGTATATTGAGGAAATTTCGAACATAGTTTAGATTTAGATTTATATAAATAATATAAATTAATAGTACTCAAAAACGTGAATATGTTAATGAATATGTCAATGCCCTGAAAATGGAGTGAATATCCTTTACAAACCATTATTTGTTTGACACTTGTGTGTGATATCGCATTGACAATCGAACAATTTACTTTATTGTCCTGTCTAAAAGTTTGATAAATGTTTCTAAGAATGATATAATGATCATTATGTATTTTAAAAATGCGGTAAAAATTCAGTTGTTGCTGTTTTTGAGGAGTTTTTAGTGTAGTTGTGATTAAAAATGGTATTAAAGAAATCAAATAAACATTTGTAATATTTAACGAACTGTTTGTTATTTTTTTATTTTGTACACATGTTAATGACAGTAATAGACCTATTGATTTTCAAGTAAAAACATATCTTAGAAAACATAATATAAAAACAATATTTTATTGTTTTCATGCAATTTTAGGTAAAAATATAAATTGTTTAAATTTTTAAGGTTTTTTTCTGATAAAATGTATTAATAATAAAATATTATATTTTATTAATAATATTTATAAAGAGATAAATGTTATTATAATATTTATTAATAACATTTATAAAGAGCCATTTATATTAATAAAATGAATATTAATATATAGGAGTTGATTTCACCCGTGTGATTAATTTAAGTCGAAGAGCTACATATTTGCTAAATTCATAACAAATTTTATCAGAATTGTTTAAGTAGTTTTTAGATACGAGTTTTGAAAAAAATATTGATATTCACGCATAAAATTTATTCATTTTAAATCATAACAATTAAAGCAAATTGAAACATGTACTTTTTGAGTGAGTTTAGCTCTGCATGTAACAAACGTAATCTTCCTCATAGATGAAAATAATGGGCGAAGCTTTTTCAATAACTTCACACAGTTTTCGTATACAATTTACGGAAAATAAGATTATATTTAAATTATAACATGAAAATGGATAACCGAACAATATAATACAAGAAAATCGTTCTAAAACTGAAATTTGAGTAATAGGTGATTAAAAATTGAATAAATGCAATATAGTATAGTGATTTAAATTAACTAGGTTATGAAACTGTGTTTATCGTATAGATTTTTTATATTTTACTAGTGAAACAACTGCAAAATGTTCAAAACTCTGATAGAATGGTGGAAAATTACAGGGTTGGGTGTTAGGTGTATTTCTACACAAAATTCAAGGTTGATAGTAAATAAATAAAAGTAATGTTGACAGAAAAACAGCTTTGTAAATATAAATTAAATGTTGATCTATATTAAAGTTTAAATGTAATAATGATATAAAAGTTAACCATCAATACTTCTACATTACGGAATATTACGATATGGGAATACACATCATAATTCTATAGATAATACAAAATTAATATATTTTTTTAGAAATTTTTGTAATTTCAATTTAATGTTATTTGAAATTACATTAGTACTTTATAAATATCTTAAAAGAGCTAAACTTCTATAAACTGTTTGCATAACTGTTAATTTTACTACACAGTCTTATTAAATATAAAAGTTACATTTGTTATAAACTGCTTTATAAAGATAACGCTACGGTGCGCTATCACAATAATAAGTCAGATTCTAGAGATTATCTAAATCACGTGTTTTGTAACTTTAACACCTCATCCGAATTTTTTCGACTATCCTAGAGGAAAACAACATTTTTTCAAGTACATTCAATGTTTATACCTTTACAATAATCTAAAGTAAATTTCTTTACCTCCTTCAGTGGTTACTCAACGTTGTACGATTATAGTACCTCGGCCCTCAGAGTTTCAGAGAACATTAATACATATCTTATAAATGAGTCTTTTATAAGCCAAAATATAGGCAACAGCATAAACTTAGTAACTCTATAACAATTATACATCATTAAATGGAGTTGTACACTGGTAGTTCTCTAAAGGCAATGAAGTAAAGAATAAAATAATATTGCCTAAGAGTTGAAGTTGAAGTTGATGGTGTTCTAAATTTTTCATATCATTGAATATTGTCTACCAGAGGTTTTTCACAGTCTGACACAGGAATAGATACCTGTCCTTCATAGACTTCGAAATTGTGATTTGAGATTGGTTTATAATAAGTAGTTGGATTATGTCCAACATAAGCAATCGTGAAATGTCGTACCCAGTCTCTGATGTTTGAAAAAACAAAATGTCTACAAGACTCTGATACCACGTATTTTTCCTAGAGTGAAAAGTAAACTGGTTCTCTGTTTAGAGGTAATAGAATCTCGCGTAGTATTCGCCATAGCAAACTGTTCATACTACCAAGGATGCATTTGGAGGCGTTAAAAAAATTTCTTATCATATCTAGGTGTCCAAGTCTTACAGGGGTCTTGCAAACCGATATTTAAACATTTCCTTAATAAAAATTTAAAAGCCTCCAAATTTTATGAAAATAAATAGATAATGATTATTTTTATTTCAAACTGTAATGATTGCATACTTCGTATTTGACTTGAGTTGATTTACAAAGCATAGGTCCTTAAATCCGTTCAAGAAATAAGGGCATTTTTTATTCAAATATATAAAATTTTGTCAGTGAGAGTATTGAGAGAGAAAAACTCGTATGGTTAATACTGTATTTTTTAAATTTGTGTTTACTTTTTAATGAGCATAGGATCCTGATCCCAAACACACAACATTAAGAAGATAAAAATCGACGTATACATATTTGGTTCGAAGTAGGATATCGATACATATACATAACAAGCATACCAAAAACAATAATTTTGAATGAAAAACCTAAATTAAAATGTTCTGTGAGAGACTTCCCAAACCTTTCTCAAATGATGTTGAGCATACTTTTTTTATAACTTTAATGATCCCCATCCATGTTATAGCACTGACCTTTAAACCGGTAATGGATTGAACATATTTTACTGAAATAAATTCGTATATTAAGCATCAATTAACAACATAAGGACATGTTAACGCCACATATTTTCCTGAATACATATTTTTTGCGTTGCGCTAGTCCATCACTACTATATTTCTAGGATGGAAACAAAGGATGGCGCAGAAGAGAATTACGTCTTAAAAATACCTAGAAAAAATTACCCATGCCTTCAAATTTCAAAATTAAACTAAACCAAATTTTCCGTCCTAATTACGACAGTGGCCAAAATGCACTTGGAAACTAATAAAGAAGAAAAACTCAAATTGGTTGGCTTAATTTGAAGATTTTAAAAACATCATATAATTTAAATTGTAGAAAACAATTAATTTTATAATTTATTTGTTTTGCCGGTTTTGCCGGCGTATCTACCTTCAAAATTACCTTCAAGACAATCTTGAGCACAAAGAATTTTAAGTAAAACAGCCAACTGAAAAGGACTTCGAGGTAAAAACCAAAAGCATTGCCGATTTTCTAAGGTCATTTTTTATGTTGTCCCTCTAATGAGGGTAACGAATTCGCAAATTCTCTCTCTCTCTCTCTCTCTCTCTCTCTCTCTCTCTCTCTCTCTCTCTCTCTCTCTCTCTCTCATTTTTTAGTCAGGAGACCGATTTCCAGTACTATTGGAATTGCCGGTATTATGTGAATGTGAAACAGGAAAAAAGAGGTTATTGGAATTTGTATAAATAAAAAGTAGGAAATTCTTGATGTAAAATTGTTTTATGCTAAACATATTTTTATCTGTATAGAGTGTCAGTTGGGAATCGCCAGGAATTTTTTAATTTTATATAATTTATTAAACAGTGTTGAGCGGTTCAAGTAGTGTTTTGTATGCCCCACCCCAAGCGATCATTCCAAAAGGGAGTACGATTGGACGTAAGTATAGTACGACAATCCGGTCTCTCGCCTGCTTAGATGATCACTCAGCTGACGAAATGCAAATATAAATAAATAAATATATATACTTATGGAGGTTCTTGTTAATCGGCAGTTAGATATTTGTAATTATTCGCATTTTCTGTAGGTCTACATTCACATGTAGTGTCGAGATAATTGTCACAACTGTGGATAACAACGCCTTAAAGAAATGAATCTGACATTTTAGGCAACGTAATTGACATGATTATAATTTTAAAAATGTATAAAGAAAGAACATTACCATTTTTTTAAGCTTATGAAGATTTCTCGAAGCTTTTATTTTAATATCTTTCCATCGATCGAACCAATTCGATTGAGTGTCATCTGCAAATTAAAACTAAATAGTAATATTTCTATTTGTAGTACTATAGAACCTTTTATAATTATTTTATAAATCCAATATACTTTTTGTTCGCCTAAACAACACATTGATTTCAGATTTTTCTATAAGTACATTCAATTCAATGCATATATCAGTGTTAAGATTCCAACAATATTAACCCCAACAATCAAATGAAGTTAATATGATTATGGTGGTCTTTCAATTCAATATCACACACCATTGAGACGAATGAACCCGAATCCGAGGCTACTTAAAAGTTTATAGCGCTCTCATTTGTAAGATTATAGCTTCGATACCCAGAACACTCGGCACTTAAACTCCGAGGTCGGTCCCGTGCGTGCCGCACCTGCCTTCAGCGCGCCGCGGTTCCTGCAACCACAGAAGTATAATGGGAATAACCTGAGTAGAATTCAATAACAATCCCCATGTATTTTATTACTTGGCAGGATATCGACCTCTTGTACCCTTAACTTTACAATCCATATAAGTTAAAAACGTAATAAATCTTGCGAATGTTGGGTTCAGCTCCAGTTCATATTCTTAGCGCAGCGTCTGGAATCCGGGATGTGGCAGACATGACTCCTGGAACCTGGAGTCATGCTGGTCAGAAGAAATCCAAACAAAAGTCTGTGATGAAAAACGAACTCTTAACATCGTTTCGAAATCAGAGTATACAAAATATTAAATATAGTGTAATTTAGGTGAAGAGGTATTCCCATTGTCTCATCAAGTGTTAAATTGAGTGCACTACGGTGTTTGTGATATAGTCTCTGTGCATCGTGGAGTAACGTGAACCAGAGCAAGGTGAACTGAAGTTGAGCTCAATATTCACATTGAACCAACCCTTCGCACCATAGCTGCGTTATGTGTATAAAACTCAGTTGCTGCGAGATTTACAATTATTCGTGATTTATCAACATACGTGCATATTTTTAGGGATATTCTTAGCTTTGATTATGTTTACTTCTTTAAACGCATAGATACTGCCCGTAAAAATGAAAAGGAAAGTGTACTCCAGCTTACTAACCACGACACAATTAGTTTACCGTTTATGTTTATTTATGCATGATAGTTGAATGACCATAAAATATCCACTCCAAGTTACCATAACAAGACCGTGTATACGGGCACTTTCATTATGCGTAAGTCACTTACTCACTCTGCAGAGTCCAAAACAAGTCTTAGTTACAGAAAAGGAAATTGCGGAGAGTTGCCGATAAAAAAATCAAATGACCCGAATCATGGGTTAACGTGGCTCGTCAAGCAATGCTCAAAAGATGTACTTTGCAAGCTGGTTCACCTCAGTAACGACCCTTTTCAGTCCAGTACTTTTCCTTTTTCGCTCAAAGTGGCTAAAGTCACCCAATTTTTAACAAGGGCGTACGAGATTTTTGTGGTTCAGATCGCGACAAGTGTTAGAAAATGACAAACTACTATTGGCAAACCAGTTTGAGTTCAGAACTGGAAAATGAATAACAGGTCCGATTGTCCGTCTGGTTAATCGAATGGCATAGGACGTGGAAGAAACGCACTTAATGTGTTTTTAGACTTTTTCATAGCCTTTACCCGTGTTGTTCATGGCACTCTGCCTCACCAACTAGAGAGTTACGGGATACCAGGAATTACACAAAATTCTTTGAATCGATTTTCTATAACCGGAAACCGCATTTAAAAATCTCAGACACGAAGTTCGAAGAACAGTCACTGAGATATGGTGTCGCTTACGGATACATACTTAGTCTGCTAGTTTTCGTGAACATGGAGGATGACAAGACTGTTTTCTCTAAGGAATCTTCACAGAATGAATTCTACAACGTGACATTCACTGTGCTCAAATGTGTAATCCTGCACTTCAGTGAGCTCAATCTTCAAACAAATAAAAAAAAAATCAACTTTCATCAATTGTTCTCAATGGCGAACAGATTTTGATGTCAGTTCAACAGTCATGTTATACGATAAGGAAATTAGAGTCAACAAAATTAAACTACTTGGCATACATATCGATAAAGAATTGGCATATAGTTGTTATGTCGACAAATTGTGTTTAAAACTAGCCTCAGGGATTTTATGGGAAAATTTCCAAATATCACTCAGTTCAGGTACTCCTGACAGCATATAAATTTAATCAACTATCCACTTCACACCTGTGGTGTTATCTTGTGGGCAGATGTGCAAAAATGTTCAATTATTGACACTTCGCCGCCTCTGTATTTTGGAAACATCACTTTTTTCTTTGACAAAGTGCGATCTCGTAAGTTGTAGAGACTTACACTCGTATGTAACTAACGTTAGGGAAAACTACCGGTCTGGGAGCCACAGAACTGTATTGTATAAACGTTTGCCTGCTCAAGGGGGAATTTTAAATTGTTAGCAGGCAACAATCAAAAGTTCCACAACGCCGAAGTCGTTTACAGTTGTTTTTAGGGGCATTCTATAGTATAGACGAGTTTAAGGCACACAACTGGGAGACCACATGGTTGGCTAACTGATCCCGAAGCTAAAAGTGAGATATTATACAGTGGATTGGAACCGGGTAAATAAAATATTTTGTACGTCTGCTTTATGTACTTGAAGGAATGAATGAAAAAATGATAGTTTTCTTCAATAAAATTTACGATTGAATATAATGAATATATTTAAATTTTCCCAATGATATTGTAATTATTATCGTTAATATGATGTAAGGTGCTTTTTACAACGATGTATGTTTATGCTAAACTCCTGATAGGGATGAACCAATTTCTCATTACTATAATACTAGCATCCAACCACAGCATAATCACAACTAATACCCTAATACCACCACTTCAATTTAGGATAATTCACAAAAATACGTATAAGTGACTTATTTTGTGAAATGTATTATATCCAATTGAACATAATTTTTAACTTCTTCACCTTTTGTAGTTAAAATAAATATTTGATATAATATCTCTTACATCTTGGTTTTGTATAAGCTTACAATAAATGTCACAAAACGTTATAATTGAAACCTTGATAATTTTTGTTTTGTTTGCATTCTATAAATAGTGTATAATTGCGATATTACACAAAGCAAATGGTGCCTTTTTATTTGTCAATACCACGTTATCTCTTTATCTGGTACAAGACGATAAAGGCACGCAATACTCGTATATCTGATATTATCTCAATAAACAACCAGGTATTATAGTTATTAGTTATACTGTCGTGTCTTCTACAGATACGCCACCTTTATTGTTTCAGCCACAAACGATCAATGATTTGTTGAATTGAATACTGCATCGTGTACACTCCCATGAACCTACTATTAAAGATCAAACATGGTATCACATACATATCTAACTATCATGTTCAATCTTCTGGTTCTCATTCTCATAGTTCAATTGTATATTTAGCACCTTATCCCCAATAGTCTCTGGATTTTAATCTCTTACTTTAAAATAAATCACAATCTTAACTGTTTAGACTCTTAGATGTATGATTTCCAAATTTATGATGAGTTTTTGTCGAGTAGGTATTTTTTACAGTCAGTTTACCCAGGTTACAACAAGAAATCACAAACACAATTAATGAAAGTTACATAACTGATAAAAGAAACAATGTAGTTACTTCTAATTAAGTTACTACCATACTGATATTACATAAATACTGTGTGTATTATAACTATACCATTGCGTGCAGTGGCACATAAAATCCCATGACGTCATGTAATAACATAAAACAAACAGGTGAATATGTGTTACTATTGACTATTACAACGTTGTTATACAAATTTCTTCCTACAATTTGAATATATTATAATTTTGTTAATAAAAAGTTAAATACTTATATACATATATATATATATATATATAATACATGTCTATTAAAACAAATAATATTACCAATTAACAATTTCATTTATGAGTTTATAAACTTCTACGAATAAAAATATCATATAATTATGAATAAATACCTACGGTTTATCATCCTTATTTAAGAGACACTTTTAGACTAATTATACTTATTTTTTTAAAACATCGAAATTCTAATTAGTTTTTAGTTGTTAATGTAATTTAACAATAGTAGTTAGAATGTGACTAATATTAGTTGTGGAGGCGAAGATTTTAGAAAAATGGCTGTTGGTTTTTATCCCACCCTTATCCGTTGCTTCCATTATATATTTCATATATATCTAAGTTTTATTTTACAAAAATCAATGTTTATAGAGTTTCGCTAGTATATATACCCGGTTTGGTCTATAATCTGCAAACACTTATTGAATCATAAAATAATGAAAAATCTCGTTTGCATACAATAACGTCAAGGCGTAATTCATTACCCAAAAATATTTAGTAAACAATCAATTATAGTATTTACACTTAGTATGTGCATACCGTTAAATAATTTTTACATTTTTCAGTAGTTATTGCGCGTGTTTTTTTGTTTTGTAATGAAAATGTTATGGATAAAAATGAATCATAATATTAATGGATAGATAATTCTGGAATCTTCAGATTTTACACTCAGGATAAATGTTTCAAGTTTTAACATAATTCTTAATTGAAAACGCTCACGTTATACCTAAGTACTCCGTTCTTTTTGAATTATAACCGTTGGGTGTGGACATACCATAACGTTGGTAGACTCCATTCTAGAAGAAACACAACCCATTGGATACCTTGGAATACACCTTGATCAATGGTTGCCATGGAATGTTCATATAGACTACGTTTGCACTAATTTATGTTTTGAGGTCTTTAAAAAATACTACCCGATCCAGGTACTGATGACGGCATATTATGGTCTAATTTACTCACACCTAACCTACGGATTCACACCAGCGAACACACAATATCAGCAGAAGGGATGTGCTATACTGGAGCATTACAATAGCTATACTGGAGCATTACAATAGCTATACTGGAGCAATCTTTGAGTTACTTTTAATGCATACTCTCCAAACCGAATAGGAAAACATAAGATGTTTCAGGGGAAAGTTATAACATGGCCGGCACGGCATTTGTTGGTTCTCCTGTATGGACCACACAGCCGGCTCGCGCTTCTTGTTGTAGGTATTGTATATACAGTTTTCATGTAGATCCATTATTATAATGTAGTAATAATTATTAAACATTGTTCCATATAATTTTTTGTTACGTTTTCTATTACTGAAAAAACAATGAAGTTATTCACTTGGATACTTCCGCATTTATCTCTGAATTTAGTTGGTTCCAAACTAGCAAAACATACATAATTCTAAGTGTTAAGAGTTGTATATAGTTTTATTTGTTGAATTATTTATTGTTTTATTTACTTTATTATAATAATAAATTAATGCACTGGTAATTTGGTTACCTTGTGCAAGAAATAAAAACCGCACCATAAATTCTTTACTAGCAGTATTATGTGAAAATATTGTCATTCAAATTATACAGAGTAAACATGTTACCATTTAAGATATTAGTTACTCAATTAGTTACTAACAGAATACGATTTTAAAATCTACAAACCTTATAATAAATGTTATAGGAAAGAAAATAAGAAACAACTATTGTATAAAAATACAAGATGTGTAATCAATCTTATGTAACCTACACACTGTGTTTGCAAAACTTGAAATAAAACATAAATGTTTTAAACATAAATATTTCTCAATTGCGTGAAAAAGCTTAAAATAATTTACTTTCTTATAATCAATAAACTCTTTTACCAAGGAATTATAAAAACAGTTTATTTACCTACTCATGAATGTTACTGTTTTGTAACGCCCCATCTGTAAATCGTTATTGCTAGACAAAACATACATTAACCATGATTTCAGAATTATTATAATATATCGTTATTCGGTCACATAATTATTCAATTTTATAAGTAACCAAGTTTTTCAACATTAATAGTTAATCTGACCCGTCACCAACCAAGTAATTTAAGGTTTTGAGCCCAGAAACTGTACCTAATAGAATATTATTACAATAGAAATAGTATAAGGTTATGGAGCTGGAATTGTGCAGCTAGCCTCGTGCACTGCTGATAAAATTTGCTGACTCCAGGGCTAGCTAGCCTCTCACACAGGCCCTAGTCCTTTTTGATTTGTCCACGGCCGCTGAGGCGATGACCGCCGCTGGACCTGCTGAGCCGGTGGTCGTCAGTCGCGTTCAAAAATAAGTAGGTAACATCTCGTTAGTTAATGTAACATTGTTAAAATCATCTTCTAAATTTAGTTTATTCCTAAATTATTTTGTATATCTTTGTATGCCATTATTTTAAAGACCGATTGTATAAGAAAGTAAAGATTCAAAATAAAATTTACTTATTCAATATCAGTCGCCACGTGAGTAATTCATTTACCTGCGTCAAAATTATCGGAAGATCTGATTAATTATTTATGAGGGATTGACGGAGTTACAGTTTTAATAATATGATTTCTAATTTTAATTTGTTAAGGGATACAGAGAAAATTTATGATTAAATGTACTATTTAACTGTGAGCTACTTTTTATATACTGCTATTATCAAATGTATATGGTTTTTCAATTTGATATACAAGTGTCCATAACTCCTTAAGTCATAGTACTAACTAGAGACGAGATATTACCAACATTTAAATTGACCTCATAACTGATTCACATACTAGACACACACAGCTTAAATACTTTTCACAACACACACACACACACACACACACACACACACACACACACACACACACACACACACACACACACACACACACACACACACACACACACACACACACACACACACATATTATTATTATATATATATATATATATATATATTATTATACATATATATATATATATATATATATATATATTATATATATATATATATATATATATTATTATACATATATAATATACATATTAGGGTTATATGGGTAATACTTTAAGAAGTGTATATTAAAATATATTAAAATATTCTATATTTTACTACTCATAACTAAAGTTTATTCAAACATGCCAAATATTAAGTAAAAAAACATATTTATATAAGTAAGCCCAAATTTTAGTCCAGTACATAATTGATTTTAATTTAAACTCCTATACATAGCACAACGAAAGCATGTGATGCCTTCAGAAAACTGTTTGGAAAAAAAATCAATAAAAATAAGCACCAAAAAAGCACAGAAACAAAGTAAAGCAAAAATTGTAGATTAACTAGTGGAGGGAGCGACTTAAGTCGCAAACAAGTTTAACCAATTTTTCGAGTCGGTTGCTTGCGAACAAGGTCCTTGTCGAACCAAAACCTTCGCCAAAAAATCTCACACTTAGACAAGAGCTCAGTAACCTCATTGGCACTGGCCCTATATTTGACGAAGAGGTATAAAATATCCTTCAGCAGTTCACGGCTAAAAACTATCAATATTAATCAAACATCTGTGCAGCCCATAATAAATGCTTAAAGCATATTGTGAGACCGTCATCTCAATTGGTCAACTTGTCTTTCAACAAGGTGTTTTGCCTTTCCTACTACCAGTCCCGAAAGTAATCCCAGTATTCAAGAAAGATTAACGCCACTCTACTCATATAGGCATGTATCTATTTTACCTTTTTGGAGCAAAATATGTGAAAAAGTCTTTTTTGTTAGACACATTAGACTTCAGTTATTAAATAAACACAAACTGCTTTCCATACATTCGATTTTCATTGGATCTTGGAAGGAAGCTTCTAAATAAACTGAAACTGTTGACTCTGTTGAGGCCCCACATTTTAGAGACAACTTTATTGCATATTGAAACGTACAATGACGAGTGGTCGCGACATACATGCCTATGAAACAAAAGGCAAAGATATTTACTGGACTGTCGGACACAGGGCGGCGATTTACGAACACTAACGCTCACAGGAAAGAGTTTGTTTTATCAAAAAGTTGCCAGACGCAATTAAAAATATCTCGACTCCCATTGTTTTAAACGCTCGTTTGAAACGCTTATCAGTATATTGGCACCCGGCACTGGAACTGCGTGTTTGAGTAAAGGAATTAAAACTAATAACATCATTTTTAATTTACGAGATAAGAGTACGCCACACCACGTGTCTCATAACCGGTTTAACTCAGGTTGCATGCACAATTTCAAGTTTATAACTCATTTCATTTCGGAGATGTCCTGCAAACAGATAGATAAACAGAGAATTATTAAGACAAAAACTGTTATATCAATTTGAGTCAGAAGAGAAAAATGTGTCCTCCTAGTAAGTGATAGTCTTCAATGACGCTAAACCGAATTCCATAGTTAGACATGCATAGAAATCACTCTCGTCAATACAGATTTTCATGCCAAACTTTTAAAACGACACTGCAAATTTTTCTCGAGATCTTTTGCTATACGGTAACAATTTACTTTGCTATAACGTCGTTTCTCTCATAGTTACTCATAAGACAAATGTAAAGCATTTCGCTATCGCTCAGCCAAATTCCATAGAGTGACATGCACCATCAACGAACTCAGTGTTTCTTACATATAACTGAAGCTTTAATGAGCATTTCTATGGAGTTCGTTTGTAGTTTGTTGCAAGTTGTAATTTTTGACCCGATCAAGAAATTATAAATAGGTTTGGAATTACCAACTTAATCGGTAATACGTTATTGTGCCGTTAACGGGGTCTTTATACATAGTACATTATAGTTCATAAAACAATGGATACCGATATTTATGTGAAAAGTAAGACTGTTCCGACACTAATCACAAAGGCTAGTAACGTTTGGTTTTCCTAGACAATGTCTGCAGTATATTAATGCACCAAAAAATGGTGGATGAGCGGACTTAACAGCGTTAAAGTAGTAAAGAATCTATATCAAAAAATTATTATTAGGACTTCGGCTTATATGCTGTTGATTTTTCGTTAATGTCTGTTAGTTCCCATATACAATCATTAATCTAGCAAAAATAAACATATTGCAATTTTAATTGAAAGTGAATAAACCTATTTCACAGCATGAAATTTGGTAACAAGAAACAAAGTGTTATATTTACAAGGAAGATATATCTATTTAGTAATTCATCTACAGTAAAAATCAGGGTAAGACAATGGTGACTAAGATTCGTAATTTGTAGTGGAATATAAGTTATAATGTCTTATCCAGAAAGAAATTAGTTGGCAAATTTAAGACGGAAGTAACTGCCACACATAAAGATTATTGTTTAACCATACCTGAAACTTTGAATGATTGGTTTGGATTCCCATGTAGGTTTGAAACCATATTTTCTCTAGAACATCGGATGTGTTTTATTCAGGGCGAGGGGCATTACGGGCCACTAAGCAGATTACCTAAAAGGAGTATTACTGTTTTGTCCAGTTAGTGATACTGCTTCTAAGAAATTTGTGTTGTTGTAGTATTCACGTAAGGGTCTATCTACATAGTTGCTCTTTCCATTCATACATACATTTATTCATTCATAGGCTTCAAAGAAATGTAGTTTCATTATCATTGAATAGAGTAGTGAGGCTAGACCAGTTCAGTTCGCTTAGCAAAATATCTCGGCCTTTTCTAACATTAAATATGCCATTATTAAGACGCATTCGTTTTTAATTTAAACATCTCTGCTCCAATAATTGTCTTGGTGTTCTCTACTCTTGTGATACCCGAGACGTTCATCAGTGACATTGTCAGACACTGCTACGTCATATAACTCTTCACCTACGCGGCTGAGAGAGTAGCGTTATCCAATTCTCCTACCAACCTCTGTACTCCTGGTACTCTATGCGTGGTATTATTTTTTACTTTGCATAAAACACGCCCCCACCGCCATTCCTGCCGTCTCATTGGTGTTGGGTCGCTTAAACGCCTCCGGTAACCTTGCGTCTGAGCCCGCCTTCCATTCCCTACTCTGTCCGCCATTACACCTATCCACAGCAATACCAGATACATACAAGTAATACGAGTTTAAAACAGATGTATTCTCAAATTCCTCTGGCAATATAATCCACTCCAAGAAATTACCAACATTGATGGGGGTGCGCGGAAGCGGTTCTCACAAAGGTATGCCTTGTTCTCCAAGGCCCTCTATATCACCAGCGACAACGCAACGTTACTCACTCCAGCCGGTGGACCTTTAGTTTATACTCCGGTCCCAGTGTATTTTCGGATTTCCTAGTCACTGGTATTCAGGAAGGAAGAACTGGATTTAAAAACTTTGTGAATTTTTATGAAAAACTTTAATAGGAATTTTAGTTCCCTGGAGTTCTTAAACCACTACATTGCCGTGACACGCAGTAACTTGGGCATAGCCTTCGAAACATCCGTTCTTGACACGATATCAGATATTTATTTATTTAGTTTTGTGCATTAATTACATGAATACTATCCCAAAATAGCTATGTTGATAGTACAATTTAATAATAATAATATAATATATGAGTACAAGGAAAGAACTAATTACAAAATCACTATTAGGCTGTGTAAAAATTAACTTTTTATGCCCTGTAAACCGAATATTGCACCCAAGGGAGTTGGAGATTGCCGAACAATCAAATTTTAAACCTGAGACGCTATGTGGGCCATTTCCGCTCCAGCTGCGACCAGAAGCTGAATCTGTTTGAGGTGTAGGACTCCCGTTATTGAGATCAATGAGGAGATAATAAATGGTTTTATTATGAGTTGTTCAGGTAACATTGGACCCAGGCTTTGTGATACGTCGAATAATCGAGATAGTGTTCCAGAACCCCGCAAAATTTGATCCTTTAAAAAGGTTGACAAGGAACTTTATCGCAATGAGGATATTGGTATGGGGACTCCCCAATTATCCCTTCATCGGTCTAACACCCTTATGAACGGAAGAGAAATCTATGCAGTGTAAATCTTTGGAAAGAAAGAATGCTTTGTTTGACCAAGTGTCAGGGAGGACATCTGTACTTACTTTAGCACAGAATTCGAATAAAAGAGAAAGTTGTGCCCGTGAAGCAGCGATACTTCACAGTTATTAGAGGGTATACCGGCATTTATCTTCAGCTACTGTGGAGGATATGCCAGCTAGAAAATCGCACGCCCCGAGTGTCACGATAGTTCACGACCGACGTGAATTCCAGGGCTGTTACGTCGGGAGTCTTTTCGGGGCGTACTATGTATGCTCTAGGGGCCCGAACATACATAGTTTGTCCGTATGGATTTATTCATTGGTTGACAGAGGAAGAGTCACACATATGTGGGCCATAGCAGACCTGACGGTATTTAAATCCGCATCCGAATGACAAGTTGAAGCAATTGTTTTATTGTTATTAACGAATAATTTTTAAGAAAATTGTTATTAAAATTTTTATTTCGTTTTCAGTATATTTAGGTTTTGGCTTACAATTTGAAAAGGTTGTAAAGGGAGCAATTCTAAAGAGGGTAACAACAGCCATTGTTGCCGGCCGTGGTAAGTCAGGCTAGGAGAGTCCTCAGCCCCACCAGTGCGGCACCGGTGGTGGGGACGGGAGCGGAGTCGTGGCACTGAAGTGAGTGGAGACATGTATCAGGTGTCGTCAGTAGAGTATCTGTAGTCGTAGTGCGGTCGTCTGTCCCCTCCGTGGCTGGTGACATAACCGTAAGGTACGAACCAACTTATTATTACTATTTGTAGAATCCTTATCATCCTAGGGTCCAATTTTGTCTTATATTTAATATGCTTATTCATCGATATTTTATTTTTCTAACAAATGACTTACAGAGGAATTACATCAATCTCTTAATGGCTTATTATTTTATAAAGTCAAAAAATATAGGCATACAGTTGGTCATTAAAAGTAGAATTTTATATAACTTGTACTTTGGGCCAGGAAAAGATCTATTTTACTTTATCTGATTAATCGTAGTTCCTTCTGCCGGTATATATTTCAATATACTTATAATAGCTTTCTAAATCGAAAAGAATACAACGTATTTTATTCAGAGGTAGTTCTGTCAGTAAATAAAATGAAATAAAATATTCTTAAGTTTTATAAAAATTAATAACGACAAGAACTTGTTTTTCTATAGAGAAAGAACAAATGTGAAATGGTATAAAGTTGTCATGTTTTGTCATTTAAGGAGATAAAATGTAGTTGAGTATTAGTATATGGAATAAACCATACGTTGAATATGTTTTAACATTTCTTAACGTTGGATTGTGAATAATGTTATTTAATCCTTATAATGCATCCTCTAATATTTAAAAAGATAGCAAAAAAAGACAATTTTGATACAGCTTATAGCGGCTGGTCAGCGTAAACGGCGTCTTAAAATTTGGCATCTATATACGTTATAGCCCAACTATCTACATACGTAAAAAACAATAACTTTTACAAGCTTTATATTCAAAATAGCGGCATGTGAAAAAGCGTTAGCATTTCAAAAACTAAATATGATGAAAAGTTTAAAACTATTACATTTAAATTCAAAAATTTAACTAGAACTAGATTTAACTATCTAAAGATACCATAATTAATAAAACCGTTGATAAATAAGGCAGATGGTTCACTTTTAAAAAGCCGAGTAGTAAACAATATCAAGAGTCATTACGTGACTGTACTGCTCGTGAGCTACGAACATGAGTTGTTTTAATATTTATCTTCTCTAATTAGCTGACTATTACATTGCTGGTTTGTGATAATAATATTCATAAAACGTGTAGGATATTTGTTTTAGCAAAAACATATTACAGTACAAATTTGTATAATATATTGAAATAAACTTTTTTATATAGGACTGCAAATCAATTTACTCAAAATTGTTTTGCAAACAACAGATACAAAATAGAATTTGGAAATTAAAATTTAGTTTAAATAAATAAAATAAAAGTTAAAGATTTTTTCCAGTACGAAGACTGTTCAGCAGCGAAAATTGTTGTTTTAGTTCTATATTAGCCTATATTACTCTGTTCTAATATAAAATCTTAAGACATCCCTATCCAAAGCTACGTGTTACATAAATTTTGTGTATTAAATTGTCAGCAAATCGTGTACTCTTAGGCGTCGGAATAAACCTTTCCAAAAAACATTAATTCATGTGTAAAAATATTCTGAGAAATATTTTTTTTCATTTGATTCACTTTTGTTAAAGTCCACGTACACAATGTATCCTAAAGTTCTGTAACAATGTTGCACGATGAACGCAACTGAGTGACTTTGAATGGTCTAAAACACGTCTAATGTACGCTACGTCTCTCGTAACACATGCTCATCAAGTCCTCCAAATTGTCATTTGTATCAGTTTTTATGTCCAATTTAAAAATCAGGACCGTGAGATTCTTGTAGTCTTAAGATTAGTTTGTAAATATAAATTACACAATAACAACTTTATTGATGTATTTGTAGCAGAGCTTTATAAACTACTCAAATTATCAATGATTATTTGATTTTTTTCACTTAAAATAATGAGCTCAACATATTTAATCAGCAACTGTTATGTGGCCAGTCGAAGTGTGAATATTAAGACACTAAAAACTCGAACAGGGGTTACAACATATGAAAAAAAATAGTTATATGATCCTGTAATTACATGATACAGTCATAATTCCCTGTTTCAAATTATTAGAATATTAGTCCGGTAGCTTATTAAGCATTAAACTGTTTATTAATACACTATCATGCATAAATACATTTGGAAATTAGCTACCTTTTCGGTACTATAAGTAAAAGGCCGGAGCGGCAAATCACGAATTTGACGTTATCAACGTATTCTGCTCACCCTCCTGAACAAAAAATATATGCAGTACTAGGGGATGCAAATGACAAATAATATGATTTTAGGAGGTATATTCATAAAAGGTTAAGTTTCTACTGTTTTAATGTTCAGTTTGTGTGCTGTGTCTGGATAATCTGTTTACTTGAATATTATCTGCGGCCTGGACTGATAGCAGCCTGATAACGTATCTGTTATCTGAGTTCTCCGGGGCAGAGTCAGTGCTTCACAAGATATCGTGTTCAGTAGGTGAATCAACCATTCACTAGTTCGACCAAACCTAGTAAATTGTGTGTGTCGGAGTGTTTAGTAGGGCACGTAAAGAGTTTACGTTTTAACCGAAACGAAATTATTTCCTTTTTAATTGAACATGGAATTTTTAATAATGAGTGTATTTGTTCGTCGTGCAGTCGCGTGTTGAACCGGGAGACTTTGTTGTTTCGTTGCTATAGGAAAATTAGAAAAATTAGTAAGAAAAGAAGTTTTAAATGTTGCAATTTTTAAAAATCCACTTTTTTGTTGCTGCTGCTCAGCTATATCCTCCAACACACTAATGGTAAGTGTTCTCTGTTAATATCCATCTATATATTTATATTTGAGTTTTTCATGATTTATTAAGTTTTTTAACTTTACATAATTGCCTTTGCATTACATTTCAATTTATATTTCTGATCAGCCCCTCTAGAATTTTATATTTTACTGATAGGTACTATATCGAGGGATGTTTTTCTTTCCCTCGCCGGAGGCACTCGTCTCATTTCGATAACAATAGTAATAAATTTGTTGCTCGAAATTAAGAAAAACATTGTTCATTTTGATCAAAATTCTCCTCATTTCAGTATTATTTTTCATTTACGTTTGCAAAGATGGCGGCGCAACCGATGACGTCATCACGAGGTTGAATCATGGTCACAAAAGGTCACGTGACGCTAGACGTGGATGTAGAACATGGAAATATTACTCAGAGCGTGAATAGTTGTTTAATATTTTATGGTCTAGAACTTCGTTATTTCTCATTTCCACCCCATCAAACCTTATACTTTTTTTGTTCTATAGGACGATTCCAATAAGTTAATAACGCAAAACTCGTATTTTGCCGCTCCGGCCGTTTATATGATAATTACCATGTTTTCTACTTACATGCTAATTTGCTCTCCTGAGGATTATAAATTATTTTCAACTTTATTTAAAGGTTTTTGAACATTTTTACTGTAATTTTTTCTATAAAACGAGTGCTAAATTTTGAACTTTTATCTTTACACAGCCATAACACGTATGGCCTATTGATTACGATTGTTGGACAAGTTGCTACGGATTTTAATGTACAAGTCGATATAAAATTTTTTTATTGCTTGGTCAGAGAAGAAATCTTGGTCATTATTTCATTTAATTCAGAGTGCAATGCACAAACATTAGCGTTTTTTCTAGATTGAGATTGATTTGTTTAATATTACGAGAGTAAATAATACTTTTTTGTTAGTTATATTTTCGGTTTTCGATTATAAACAAAAACGTCCTGCGGAAAATGACTCGAAATCACCGAGTAAAAATACAAATGTTAATATTATTAGTTTTATACATCACGTTGTCAATTCAACTTATCAGATACACGATTGTGAAAGCGCACAGCGTATTCAAGGTTAAACTTGATATACGCTTCGTGGTATTGCGTAATAGGATGTACAAAGAACAATAGGATTCGCCAGTTGTTTAAAACTAAAGTATAACATTAGATAAGGCTGTAAAAACCATCTTGTCAGAGTTCATTGCAATACATACTGTAGACACGTTCGTTTGAATATCAACTCCGTGTTGAGACACTAGTAACTAGTTTATATGTTATATTGCCAATAGAACACTCTATTTATAATGAGATAAAACGTGTGTTGGCTCACATGTTGTGGACAACCTAAGTTCAAAATTGGGAAATTAATAACCAAATATGACGAGTTCTTGGGGTTAAGACAAAACTTGTTACATAGGTGCACTTTACTCAGGAGAATGATGCATGAAGTGGATGGGGTGTTAAATATTTGGGTGTTTAAATATTTAAGTAATTCTAAAGCTGAGTGCTAGTAGCTGGGACTGAGTCGGAGTCTGATCTTCCAAGACGGCAGGCATTAGCTAAAATAGTAAATTCTTGTTTAAAGGACAATAAACGAATCTGTAACATCAAACAGTAAATCTCAATTAGAAAATGACCATATCTATAATTGTTTTACTGTTCAGGTTTGCTTCTATTTTCTTAAGCTGTTTTAATGAAAAATATATTGGAAATGTTTTAAAATCTGCTTCTAATCAATGAACTATCACTATTACAAATGGGTTGCGCCCTGAATTAGCACCCCCTGGACATAGCACCCCCTCGGCTACTGACGTCATTTTGACGTCACGAAAAGGGGGTGCTAAATCAGCACAGTGGCCGTGTCCAGGCCCTGAATAAGCACCCCCTTCGAATACGGGGGTCCTAATTTCAGCGCCTCGACCGTGTTCATGTGCTGATTTAGCACCCCCTTCGAATAGGGGGGTCCTAATTCAGCGCCTTGACCGGTGCTCATGTGCTGATTTAGCACCCCCTTGAATCTGGGGGCTGCTAAATCAGCGCCGTTAATTGATGAGATGAATAATTACTCCAACGGAATATAGTAATAAACGTTTAACCATATTGCGATTTATTTTTTCAATAAAATAAAATTATATATATGTTAATTTAAATATATTGCAATAGAGTATTATTTACTGCATTGCTGTGGTTTACTTAAGTTTTGCATCAAATATACTTAAGTAAAAAACTAGGTTCTAGGCATTCAAATACAGGTTTTATTTTAAAGTAAAAATTAATTTTGAAATCGTGGTACGAACAACGCAGAGGAAACTGATATTGCGTAAATCCGGCATGTGTATTAAATATATATGGTCAGAGATTATATCAACCTATTAACCACTTTAAAAACAATTATTTATTTATTTTAATTTTTCGAATACCAATCAAAGGCGGGAAAATTTAGAACCGTGAAATTGTAATTTTTGCGACGGCTTAGAGCCAATTATTTTTAAGGACGCATCATAAACTGAATTATACTATTTAAACTGAATAGTATAATTCAAACACACTTGACAAACAATTTAAATATTATTTTTATATCTACAAGAATAAATATCATTCAGTTATATCCATATCACTTAGTTCAACTATAATTTTAAAAAAAAGTTGAAAACAATGTTAAAAAACACGTAGCAATAAAATATACTACCGTATTTTCAAAACAGCGTTATTGCTGTCAAAACATACATTTATATACTGAGTATTATGGATCTACATTGCTTAATTTCCCCTCTTGTCGGTTAGTGTGTGCGTTTTGTTGTTGTTTAAAAAATGGAATATCTTGGAAAATCTCAACGAGTAGGTCACAATACAAAAATCGATGTAAACGGCAGCTCCAGAATATCTTATGCCAATCGTGCTCACATCTTAGTCCCTTCATTTAAAGTACAGGAAATACATTAATATCTGTTTGCCAAGCAACTTTTTTTCTAATAAATTAAAAACTACTAGAGATATTGCAAATGTATCAACAATGAACGCCTTTATGAACAATGAAGGACCAAAAAAACAAATGTCTTAATTAACAATAATAAACTGTTGTATTTATCATAAAGCTTCAATTTTATTCACAATATATGTGAAAAAAAACTAAATAAAGTGACTAGGTTATCTGTTATATATTAAGAATAATAAAGAACAAGAAAATTCGCACAGTAATATTCAGACAATAATGCTTTTATAGATGACAAAATCAAAAGATAAGCGGTTTTATTGGAAATACATCTGATTGTCCGCTTGACTAAATTTTCGTAAGTAAATATGTCCTAAAACAACAGGTATTAAATATAAATTCATTTAAACATGAAATATATGATTCTATTCTATCCTTAGATAGGCCTGAAACATGTATTTCAAATGTTTTGCATAATAAATCACAAAAATAAAAGAAATAGGGATAAGATACTTCTAAAGCTGATATTAATTTATTTTTCACGAACAATGTTTTTTTACAGTAAAGATACTCTTAATGAGTTATTTATTATTAGTTTGAAATAGTTATTTGAGTAATTAGATTTGTGATACAATCCACGATCAGATTTATTCTTGTATACCTGCTGGATTTTAAGACATTCAAAGTTAATCAGATTTAATGGCCGCCATTTCGAAAGTATTAATGAATATTGTTTATAACTGGCCTTATTACCACAAATATTTTGATCCAAATTAGGTAGGATTTGTTTATTCGTTTTAAGATATTAAAGCGAATTTGTATTATAAAATAACACATACAGACTGACTGGATAGGAAACTAAGCACCAAAGATCTATTTCCATATTCTGAAAATGCGTTTTGGGCCATGACACTGAAGCAGTTGCACTGTATATAGACTTGTCTCTAAGAATTACAGGGGACACTCTATGTACATAAAAAAGTATTATAAGAGAGTGTTTCCACAATCTCTACCAATATGTTTCAGACATTATTCATGTGACCAAAGGCAAAAACAATCATATTCACCTTTCTAAAACCTCTATAATTAATTACTCTAATAGCCAGACAATTTTGGTTTTTGCTTTTGTCATTTTTTACTTTACGTATTTATCATTTGATGGATGGTTTACGGTTAAAATTTTGTATATACCCTTTATAAACCTATTTAAGGAAAATCAAAAAATATAAATTTCTGTACAAGCTTTATTTTCAAAATATTGATTTCTAAACGATCATTTAATGCGTAATATTTTAAAAGCGATTATATGGTAAAAAAAAGATTCTAAATTATTTACACAATTTAATTAACAAAATCTAACGGATACCAAGTTTTAAAAATTGGTTGTGAAATAAGGTGAAGATAGTTAGTTGTGTTTTAAAAACCAATTACTGTATTTTTGAAAACCAATTACTGTTTTTTAACCTAGAAGTGTGGAACCAGATATTTTAATGTCGGTTTGTTAATTTTATGTGTGTTGTGCGGAACCAGCATATTGTATGTCGGTTCTGTTTTTCATTAAAAATAATTATTTATCTTCAAACAATCACCATGTTTTTTGGTATCATTGAACATTGGGAGATTGCCACTCTACAATTTTCATATAAACTTTTATTTCTAACTTCATATATTATGGTGTGGTGAAATGTTTCTGAGAAGTAATCATTTGAGTTGAATTTTCGCGTGGTGGCCCGGGTTCAAGAAAATAACGTCTTTTAAAAACAATCACCAGCAAGTTACGTTATTGCCTGCAAACAGTGCTGCCATATGTTCAATAGACGCGGAATGAAATATTCTTTTTCTTCAGTGCAAACAGAAAGTCATTAGAACGAATAGTTGGAGTTACTATGAAATATTCTAAAAAGGGACAATTCTAAAGTTTGTAAGACCAGCATATTTATGCTGGTTAGTATAATAACATTCACACAGGTTATTTATTGTACAATAAAGAAAATAAAAAATAAAACAGTGTAAGTGAAAAGAAACGATCTACCTGTACTATCTTTCAACGGTAATTTAGTTCAGTAGGTTTCGGCAGTGCTGAAACGAAAAGAGGATGAATCACGTGCGTTCGCATAAGACCAACCCAACTCATCCTGTCGGCCATTGTTGACCCATATTATTTCACCACAAGCTTATTTTTTTACGATTTTCATATTTTGGTCTCTATTTTCAGGTGAAAATTCTCAACTGAAAATGCATATGAAATGCCAAAAACATTATAAAACAATGTTTATTTTGAACTATAATATCTATTGTTTATTATTGTTCAAAAAATTTTACAATGCAAGGTTTTAAATATTTGACGCAAATTAGGTTTTTACTCAATTTCAAAAATTATGAGTGTATTTCTTTCAAACAATTATGTGTACATATATAAACATGTAAAAAAATTTAAATGTTTTTATATTTTTTTTCATTGCAAACCAGATTTTTTAAATTAAAATATTTTTTATGAGTAAATTATTCAAACGTGGACTGTTTAACAAAAAATGTCATAACTCTGTTCCATCTCAAGTATTTGGATCATATCTGTATATTTTATTTTAGCTAAACAAACATAGTACTAAAGGTAATATTCAAAATTTACATTAAACATTAAAGTATAAGTGAACGATTTTTAGCTTGTTTCATGAATTTTGTGACAAATATTTTCATTTTTCAAAGATTTTTTTTGTAAGCTTATAATAAAATAATAGTTTATTTTTTGTTGTTTACTTTTAGATTGTTTTCAAATAGCAAGTAATAATTAACAATAGAAAAAACTGTTTTTTCATATAAATATATAGTCCAATTTGGAAGATAAAAAATGAAAAGCCCAAACCTGTACATTTTTGTAAATTTTCGCTTTTGTAAAAACCAAATGGCAAAATTACAATTTTTGGTTTAATAGAAATTTTTTAATATATTTTTCTAATTTGGCATATATTCTCTACATTTTATACATTTTACATTTTGACCTTACTGTAATATTACAATACCTTACAGAGGTCCAAACTTGAAATTTTTCATATAAAACTTTTTGCCAATTTCTCATTATTTTCATGAAAAAATATATATACTAAACCAAAGATTATCAAAGATTTATTCTATTTCAATTAGTACAACTTCTGAGAGAAAAACGATATATAACAATATATGTTCTTTTCTTGGATTTTTAAGTATTTTTTTACGAATTTTTTAAAAATACCCTTGCAAACACATCGAAAATGGACTGCGTTTTATCTTTGGTAACATGCACACATTCGTAGGGTTTAAACTCAATTTACTGTTTTTTAAAAAACCATTTACCAAAACAATATTCCGCCTTTATTATTATGACTGAATGCTGGGCGTGCCAACAATCAGCCGTTTTGATTTGTAGCTGCTCTAATCAAAGTGATTTTTAACATTTACAGTTGCTCTAACTAGTGGTCCAATAATATTCTTAATTATTTCTAAACAAAGTTTCATTTTTGATTTGAGACGTCTAGGAAAAAAAACAACTCTTAATACATGTGATTACCTAGACCAAAAAAATTAAAAATGTCTCTGTAGTTTATTATATGTATGTCTATTTAATATTTTATTATTATTAAATGGAAGACCTAGACCTACTTTTGGCTTCGTACATTTATACGGAGTTTGTAGATATGCTAGTTGATTACGGTGTTTAAACGATTAGATGGCTTAAATGTACCCAGTAAAAGATTGCTATTTGTTGCAGTTTTTAAGTTTGTTTCTAACCGAGGTTTGAAGGATTTTGTTCTACCCGGAAAATTAAAAAACATAAAAACACATAAAAGTTTACTGTATACAATAATGGAATATATTATGTAGCTATTTGTATAGTATTTTTTCTTTTATTATTATTGAAAGTAATATTTATGCTTCTATACATCTGTTTACTACCTAGTTTACAAATCAGTGTATAAAAATTAACAACGAATTGAAAATTAGTGTGTAACAAAAATTCTCTTACACTTTCACGATATAAATAGCCTTAAAATAAAATAGTACAGACTAAGCTGAAGTGTATATTTTAATTTTTACCTTTTTATAGACGCTTTTATTAAAGACTTCACTGAGATTCACTCTTCTTTTTTACAATTATTGTAAGGAATGTCCATCCTTAAAGTGTTGGACAATAGTCAAAATATTCTTTAACTTGCATACAAGAAGGCGATGATTTTCAAGTTTTTGTCCCATACATCATTACCGTGGTTCTACTTTATCTTTTCTCTTTACTCAGTGTAAAAAGTATCCCGTTACCTAGAGAGTATTAATATGCCACACCTTGGGCCTGTACAACTTAAACATTGGTTATGATTTCTTCTTATATTTTTTTAGGAAATTTCATCAAACACAATTCACTATACATAATAAAATTATGTATTAAATTATAGGAATAACAACTGAGAATAACATCGATATTATTACTCAAACCACTCGATACAGGCCACATCAGTTCTGAATAGTGAGGGTCGGTAGTGCCGATACGGACGAGGTTTTCTGTCAAGCTTCCTGTCAATAATTATTGTAGTGGACCATATCAGTCCTACAATCGATATTTTGCAGGGTTTGATTTCCACTCTGTAATATGTTCAATATTTGGTAGCACGGCCGAATATTATATACGAGCAACGATGTTAAGGCATAAAAATAACGAGTTTCAAGTTTTTAAATGTTTTTACTAGCTGAATACCCGACCCCTTCGTACGGAATTTTTTTTAGAATACACTGGTACGTCATTAGACCATCTCCTTCACGTCTTTAAAAAAATGGTCCTTACTACTGATGAAATAAATTATGGGTCATTGGAATAATATTCCAATTTCTAATTTCAATGCGGACATTTCCATGATTTTTGAACTGATGTTCATACAAGTAATTACAAATCACTCGATCCCTCCTTTGCCCCCTATAGTACTGTAGGTAATAAAAATACTTATGATCACCTATTGTAAAATAGCGGTTACTCATAAAAGAGAGCAAACAATAAAATATTATATGTGAGAATATTTTACATGTAATAGATGATATCATTTAATATTGAAAAGTTCCCAATATGAATTCTTTGTAATTCATTCTTCGTAATAATTTGACTACTAATTTAATCATCGATACCGTTATAAAAAGTAAATATAATCGAGGGGTATAATCCTTTTACCACGAGTGGATATATCGTGCTAGAGGTTTAAGATGGACTGAAGTCGATCAAACTATTTTTTTTACATTAACTAGTTAGGAAAAAACCTTTGCTGGATTAATATACTTCATTCCTTAGTCTACCCAATGCCTCATCCATAAGTTTATTATCACAGTGTTAAGGTTTCATAGAACTAATAATGTATTCTTCAAGTTGTGTAGCCTCATGTGAAATGTATTTGCGATGTTTTCTATATATTAACTTCTAATCATGAAAAATTAAGTTAGGGCATGATTCTATAGAGGATATTTTACTCGTAAGCAATAGTAATTACTTATGGGACGTTAACCTTGAGAGTATTTTTGTGGAGTAACCATTCTTACGGATTTTTGTGTTTTTCTAGTCGTTAAGTCTATGTAGCTGTTCCATTGTGGCAGATCGATTCACTGTACGCCTAATAGTGCTAAAAGATAAAAAATTATAATTATAGTTTCCTACTACTGCAGATGGTTACGAGTCAATTATTTAAGGTGCAGGTACCGAAAAAATTATTTCTGTAATAAATGGGACAAGTCAAAAACTGTAACTTTTCATACTTCATCTGTTATCATTCTATTAAAAACCTAATTTTGAAATGTAATTAAAATTAAATACTGAAACAAAAAATGCCGCAGAGAAAAATTTCTATACTGTGTGGACAGTGAACTATTTTGCACTAAAATACGAGCCTATAATTGTTTACAAAATTATTTGTAGTAATTGTTTTTTAATATTTTGAGTTAATTAAAACTAAAAAAAGAAGATTCCATTTCCGTGAAGCTATTTAATATGAAATAAAATACTTTAATTATGTATTCATATACAAATAATCATAGTTTTAATTATATGTAGAAACAATGTTTCACTTGGAGTTTTTCACGTATTAGGTTTAAACCTACGAAATGTTAATGCTCAGTGAATTACCCTTAACTAGACATAGGAGTAGGACTAGATCTTTCATTGGTATGGACGCCCAGTACTCAATACCTGCTGCAATTAAAAATGTACTAACAAGGCAAAGGATTACTAGGACTAATTGTGTTATAAAAAACCATTAATTAACATTTTACCTTCTTCGTAATATTCCAAAATCGACTCAGAAATCGACGAGAATATTTATGTTTTTTTAAAGATGTATTTTAGCCAGTGCGTTAAACTAAAAATTTACTCAAACATATTAACTGAAATAGATATAAAGGAAGGATATGATTTTAAATTTATATTATTTTAAATAGGTGATATATAGAACAAATTAAGAAAGCAAAGTTCATGTGTGTGAAAATTATTACACAAATATGACACTGCGTATGAGGAGGGGAGGAGGTGCCTAAGGAGCCATTATTATGTAATATTAAGGTCTATGGTAATTTTTTAAGAGAAAGTAGCCATATTTTGATTATTATATTATTTAATCGTTCATCAGAAAATTGCAAAACAATCGTAGATAGTAGCTTATAAGTGGCAGCGTCACAAAAATCCAAGATAGAACAGACTTATATTATATTTATGATTGAATTGAATATATGTAAAAGATAAATATCATTTTTGTGGTTGACATGCTAGGGGGTGCTAATTCAGTGATGAGCCATGTCCATGCTGCTGGAATAAGCACCACCATTGGAAACAGGGGGGTGTTAATTCAGGGCCTCGACCCATGTTCATGCGCTGATTTAGCACACCCCTTGTACGTCGGGGGGTGCTAATTCCGTGGCCTGGTCCGTGTCTCCGTGCAGCTGAATGTAGCACCCCCATGCCGTGAACGTCAGAGCCCGAGGGGGTGCTTATTCCAGGGGGGTTGCTAAACGCCAGCGTCCCCTTACAAATGTTGTCAAATTTTGCTTACAGGAAATAAACTAAAATAATCTTCGGAAAATTATTTAGAACAAATTCTTTATTCTATACCAATATTAATCATATTACATTCTTTTTCTTTTATTTTTCTTCTCGTTCAAAACAAATGATTTAAAATGTAAGTTTGTTGATTTGTTTTTTGTTGTTGATTTTCTTTGATATTTTTTTTATCTATTCCAATATATATTTAAAAATCTGATGTTGTTCAAATGGACACTTTGTTAATCTTTTCCAAATTCCTACAATGATTGTTTAATCCAAATTTATCTTTAATTCTTACAAATTCGAAATTTAATATTTCTTATTTTCTTCTAAATTCATTCAACTTCTTATATTCATTAAGTTCAAGAAGGAAGCGCAAGAAACCACAAACTCACGAAGCAAAACTCACGGAGCAATCTCGCGATGCAAGCTCACGAGAAGCAAACTCACAGAGCAAGATCTCGAAGCAGTCTCACGAGATAGTCACGAATAAAGCTCACGTGGCACCTCTTATGAAAGCACAAATGAACCCATCTATTACATAAATTATCTTCCAAATCTGCTTAAAATAGTTGTAAAACCTCTTTGGAAGCAAGTGTATTAATCTACAGGAAATATTGTCAAATCTGCTTCGATTCAATGTGAAAATATAATAGAAATGTAAACCGAACTATTAGTATCATTATCAAATCTATTGACAAAGTTAATATTCTGTTGGAAGTTTGTAAAATTGTGTACAAAAAAAAAGTTGTTGTTTGTTTAGAATTTAAGATTTATTCTTATTCAACAACGTATTTTGGTCTAAATCTAGTTTATACAGTCGGGCCTCTAGAAATAATTCATTTGTAAATTATCTTGCATCAATTATTGTGAGCGTCTCAGTGATATGAATTTAAATGCAAATTCACGTTAAATTATAACATAAACACACACAAATTCTCGTTTATTTTACGTTTATGTTGTCAAATATGTTGGTCTTTGTTGTCAACTGTTACATCCATTTTTATCAAATGCTGTCAACTTTTGCTTTCATGTTGTCAAAAATTTTGTTGTCAATAAATTGGAGAACACTATAAAAAAATGTGTATAATTGTAATCTGGTATAAAAGATATTGGCGAGAATTTGGAAAACAACTTCTAAAAAATCAGATCTAATCTTTGTAAAGTATGTATGAATAAAAAACAATTAAATCAATATTAAGCACATTTTTTCATATTTTGGCTTTGGTAAATTATTTAGTTTTCAGGACAATGTTTGTGCATTCAGGCTCAAGGCAAATGGCTGACATGTGCCTAGATTATGGAATACAACATATCTATACAGCCGCCTTACTACCTAAACCCCTTCTTCATGCAGAACGGGTCGATAAAAAATTTAAAGGTGTGCGCTTAGGATTTTTCACCACCAAAACCAT
>NW_025782016.1:0-36730 GCF_021130785.1 Homalodisca vitripennis | reverse complement strand
CTTTGACTTTACTCTGTAACTCTGAGTTACTCTATAGCCTAGTGAGAAATCAGTTGGAATTTAATAGAAAATATCTACAAAGACCATGTCAGACAGAGTACAGTGAAGTGAATTATCGTATCACAATAGGTTATTTTTTTTTTTTATTACGTTTACACCACTTCCCAGTTTGTAGAATCAGAACGTTTGTTTGTCGTTGGTTTCTTCACTTGCACTGTCCATTTCACACCTTGTGGGAGGTAGCACCCACCACTCAGATCCGTCACTGTATCAGTTGAAAACACCTGGAAGTCTCTAACACAGGGATAGTTCTACACCCTCTCGGTGCAGGATGGTGTGAGAGGGCCAGGACTGGGGTTAGCAGGCTGTAGAGAAGCCCATCCACAGTCACGGTAAGGTGGGTACTGTAGCCTTCTACGATCAGCTGGTGAACTGAGCAGGTGGCCGATGGCAGAAGAGATGATAAGCTATCACGGCCGGTACACCAGGAGCTAGATATAGAAACACTCGCATCGCGCTGTATTCGACGCGACGAACAGAAGGCAGTACGCGACACTAGCGCCAACTATCATCAACGAACTAAGCGACTGAGCCCTACCACCCCTAGTATGGGCGGGTTGGATGGTGAGAGCGCGGCGCATGCCCTATACCCACGCCACAGGCCACCCACGCCTACGCCTTCGATGTTCTGTCCTCAAACTAAGCCCTTTCCTCTCTCCTCTCTCTACTCCACAATCTAGTATAGGACTAATCATAAACCCCTTCGTCTGTAGCGACATATAATGGGATGCAGTGTGGTTAGTAGCACTATGTGTCCCCTTGTAAAACCCTCTTCGAAGATAAGCCTATAGATAAAATTTAATCTTAGGTAAGGGAAAAGTAATTTTCATTACACGGGCTTTGTCTCTTATAGGGCGGGAAGTGATTTAAAGCCTGCGCCCGCTCCGCGAAAGAAAAGGGGCGTTTATGAGTTTAGAAGAAATTGATTTGTTTCCCGCAAGTTGTTGTGAACCGCGATTGAAAGGAGAATAGACAATCCGGTATTTTTCTTTAAGATCGTCGCTCCGCCTAAACCCGAGAGCGCGCGTCGCGACGAGCGGTCCGCTGAACACCGAAATTGTGCAGGGGGAAACCGTTCCCGGACACTAATTTGGGAACAAAGAGGAGGCCTGCACTATTAACCCCGGCAATACGGGTTTTATCATTTGATTTTTTTTTCGTATATTTTTAAACATGTGTGTTTATTAGTAAATCGGAGTCTAGAAGCAAACAACTGTGCAATTTGTAATAAGCACGCGGCTTTATGTTCTTTTGTTGGAAAACGGATTCGAGCACCTTTTTTTAATACGAAAGCGAAATCGACATGTAAGCCGTGGCTATTGTTGCGTATAGGAGCGTACGGGCATGTATGAATGAAGGGTAATGCTATGTTTGTTTAACTCAGCACACACATTTAATTGGCAATAGTTTGTTAGGACATGGAAAAAGTAATAAGAAAAAAATTCATTAATGGTAACCCAGTTTTACTTAGCGCAGAAGGAATAATTGTTAAGAATTTTCCTTTTAAAAAACAATGGTATCCATATATACATGGCAAAACAACATTGACTAATGTTTTTGAAGAGCTTCTCTAAAATACTCTACAATTATATCTTACTCCATTCTTACTTTACAATAAATATTCTTGCAGATAATTTCTGATCAAAGATTAAAAAAAAAAAACAAAGCAAATAAAAAACTGTGAATATACTTACGTGGACTGACGGCTCCTTTTGTAAGCTACCAATTCATAGGAAATCGTAATTTGATTCCTGTTCTTCTCACGTAGGGAGTACATTATTTTTCTAAGATATTATATCTTACATTTATTATTATTATTACTTGTTATGAATTCTATTAGTTTTATATCGGAAAGGTGATAGAAACTGGCCAGAGAAACATATCACGGCCACATATGACAATAAGACACAAAGTATGCACACAAGACACCCAAACACATTTTTACGGACTCGGAACACCAGGTACTCAATTTATATTTACAGACATACAAATCTACTAAATACATTAACCATGGAATAATGAATAATTCAACATTACGCTTCCATGCGAACAAATAAAAAATAACAAAGACCTTCATATATATTTGGCATTCTGAAAGGGTTTAAACAAATCAAAGCGGATATAATTTCTCTCTCATACAATATATATTTAACCTTTACAATCTATACCCTACAGTGATAAACACCATTCGTTAGTCAATAAGATAAAGTGAACTGTGGCCTGAAATGTAATTTAACTATTCATGTAAACGTAGGGAGCTTGACAGTTACGTTTTGCGTTTTAATCGTTTGTCAGTGTTAAAATAAAACATATGAGAAAAGCATTTTCGAGTTTGATCGATTTTTAATTATTCTTTAATGAGTACGAAAAAAGTTGCTCAAAAACAATGAACTCCTAAACATTCTGATGTCTGATCGAGAGACACCTAGACTTCAGAACTATACTAGTGTACATCTCTTTTCGTGCGGCTGGCTTATATATATGACTATATAGTAATCATTATATATATAGTATATCTTACTATATTATTTTTCTTTAAAACGAAGCCAATGGGAAGTTTAACTATGGCTGAGCGACCCCCCCCGAGGGTTTTGTTGTATTTATAGCAGAATCTCTCAGTCACTCAATTAATCTGAGAAGCTTAATTTCTGTCTTTAACCGGTAGTGTGCTATCTTTGATGAGTCTTATTAGGCGGTAAAACCTATGCAAACATAAAGCATAAAATAACATTTTTCTTAACCAAAAATGTTTTGAAATTTATGAGTAATTTTTTTTTTTTATCGTAGTATCTGTCTTGGGGATTTTCTCAATTCAAAAATTACTTTCGATCTATCCAATTATATGTTATACCCTAGCAATATGGTCTTAACAGTGTTACAGAATCTGCAAGAGTTCTAGAGTGGAGACTACCATAGCATGCCTAGCATACTGTGAGTACTAAATACAGAAGATTTTTCTGCTTTTCCTAGTATCATGAATTTTATAAAGGATATCCGCTGGTTTCCATGCACATACCTTCCATTTTCTTTCTCACAGTTCAGTTTGTTTACACTGGGTTACCACTGCTCCATAATTGCAATGCCCTCCATAACTAAAACAGTAACAATAACACTAATGTCTAAAATTGGATCTATCTTACTTCCACAGAGTAGAAAGGTCAAGGTCGGATATAAACGAAAGGTATTCTTCAATTATAAAAATCAAAAATCAGTAGATGGGAATCCCTCACAACCAAAGCTATATGTATTATGTGAATTGATTGTACCTTGATATTCGAGTTTTATGAAAGCTCAAAATTTGCGGCAGCACATATGTTACTGTTGGATTCTCTAAAGTGTTGTAGATGCTAAATCAATAACGACCTAATATTACACCTATTACAGTTTGAGGAGGTTTAATTACTATGAGTATTTACTTTCGGTAAGAGATGGAAATTTGTCGTTTGTTTATAGCGGTAATGCGTGATTGTTTGCCAGTGTTTATTCTGACCAGACCCGACAACAGGATGAGCTGGCAACGATGGTTATATTTCACTAGAGCAAACTGATTACCGGATCTGACCATATGCGCAATGTCATTTTAACAACGTTTTCCCAGATGGCTGTTGATTCAAGATACAGTAATTGGAAATACAATAAATTGACTAAATATAAAAAAACGAAAATTTGTATTCCAAACTTTCTATAATTAACATCTGCTTTAGTCCTCGATACTATAAATATTTATTTTGAAGATAATTAAATCTAGTATACATTTGCGTGACAATATTAAGAACAAGTCTTGTCACAACATGAATCTCATATATATCCATAAAATTCCTTTATGAATATAGCCTAATAAATATGTTTATTAAATAAAGTAACATTTTCTTAACACACAAAACGTGTTGTGAAACCAAATAAAAGCTTTATCTTACTGGAATGCTCTTCGGATCAGTCGTTTGATAAAAAACAGCATTTTTTTCAGTGTGATCTATTCTACGCTAACGCTAACAGTTCTTCGAATTTATACAGAAAAAATTTGGTGTGATGAGCAATGCGAAGGCCGCAAAAGTTTTAACTTTTGATAATTATTATACGCCACTACTAAAAAAACTCGTGTAAATTAATTAAAATATCTTCTCGGCATACCAAATTGAGACAACCGAGAAATATTTAGTAGTTTTAATCTTAGGATTCTATTTTCAACACAGCGCCTAACAAGTTTTTCTTTCTTTTTAATGGATATGGAAATTAATTTTAATTTTGTAATAAGTTTATATTATTTTACAGACTCTGTATATACAACACTATAAAACATAATTTTCTGCAAAAAAACATGATAGCAACAAAATTGAGGTTATGAGAATACGAGTGACTTAGTTTTGAATTTGTATAAGTAATAGGGGAAACGAGAATCCTAGTTTTTCGTGAGACGTTGTGTAACGGCGCGTGATTTCCACATTCAGGCAGGAAATCACATCGTCAGAGCAATAATTTATCGTAGAGGGGGGAAAAAGGGCTGAAAGGTTGAGTGGGGAGGATATGAAAAGTGTGTTTAAAACGATTGAAGATACAACATATTTGCTTCTCAGATTCATAGAGGTTTTATTACCTTGATAACAAATTTAAAGACCAACTGTCGGACAGACGAAAATTAATATAGACCAAAACAGGCGGTCCAAACGTCCCCAATTAAAAATCCGACTTTTGTTTCCTGAAAGTGAGAAGACTAAATCGGTTTATCTCTCATATCTAGTGTGCCACAACGATATAACAATTATTTCTGAGTGTCCTAAAACGGTTGTTACTTAACTACATAATTTCGGTAATCAAACAATGTGATAAAAAAAAACTATATTGTATAGACTGCATTATATAACGTCTTTACGCTGCCCCTTTTCACTGTGAACCCTTCCACATAGAATATATAAGCAGCTATCAGGTAGATTTATTATTTCTAGGATAATTTTCGGGAGTTTGGGGGATGTGGTAGGGCGAAAACATTAAATCCATTTCATTAAAAAGTAAGTTTATGTAATTTTATACAGGCGCGTTGCGTTTTCCAGAAACTCTCTACCAATATGTTTCAAGGTTCACTGCAATCCAAATGGCACCAAACCAAAAATATGGTATTCAAAAACTGTAGTGCGAAAATACGTACAACAATTACCCAAAATATCCGCCATTTTTTCACATGTTAAATGAGACTTTTAATTAGAGAGAACTGCTTTTTTAACAAATATACGTTGAAAATATTGATACATACTTTTTAAAACACCTGACATGAGGGGTCTAATTACAGAGAAAAAAATGTATAAGTCTGAGGCTTCATTTTACAAAAATGGGCGGTTTCCTGAAATCGGTATAAATAAGCGGTAAATACTCTTAAAAAAACGTTCACATTTACAAAGAAGAAATCCTTAGTTTATTAACATTTTAGTTAGACTACCTTAACTTACAAATCCAATCTAGATATCGTGAAGTCTAGAAGACATAATCCTATCTCAACTAGATTAAGGGAGGATAATGCGCTTTTGAAATTAAAACGGAACCTACTACAAAAATATCTCAGTCATTATGTGAAGCCTCTGTTTGTGGAGTTATACAAATACAGCTGTTTTAAATTTTAGCTTACTCTAAACCAGCTCGATTATATCATTATATTGTTTTGTAATCTAGCGGATCCATATCAATTTACCTTATAGCAAGTTATTATTTTCATTTATTATTGTCTTGAATTACTGGGTCATATCGTTACCTAATAGCAGGAAATTATATCATTATATTGAGATTGAAATTACGGTCATATCGAATTACCTACTAGCAGGATCTATATTCCCATTATTTTGTTTGAATTTACGGTCCCCATATCGGTTACCTATATCAGGTATGATTATATCATTATATTTGTTTGAAATTACCGGTCATATCGTTCACCTTATAGCAGGATTTTATATCATTTATAATTTTGTTGAATTAACGCGTCATATTCGTTACCTATAGCAGGATTATATTTCATTATATTGTTGAAATTAACGGTTAGTCATCATTAACCTAGAAGCAGGAATTTAAACTTTTTTTTGAGATTTAAAAAGTAAGAATATAATTATGTTATAATAACCTACAAAAAATAATAATATACTTATATTTTACATAGGACTTGGTAATGAAATAAACAAATAGTTTTATGATGTTAAATAACACGGAGTACCAAAGATATATGTTCAATTAAGGTGACTAGTTTTTGGCTCGCTGTAGGTGAAACAGTTATCAGTTTCCAGTTTTTCAACAAACTGGATGTTCAAATAATTCCTACAGCCATGTGTTCTTTATTGGAATAACACGATTTTTGAACCTTGGTCAGTAGAATAAGCGGCGAAACATGTTAAAACCAATCTTAGCGTGTACTTCTGTCTTTACGACTAAACTGTTTCTTAAATTATTCAAATACTTATGTGAAACAATGGACGGATTTTAGTTCTCACGAGTAATTATTGTGGTTTATCGAAAGTTTTCTAGTACGGATATTTTGGGTTACCGCCTTCGGTTCCGAGAATAATACCTGAAAATATATGCGTTAGGAGAAGTTTACTGAGAGCACCCTGTAGGAATGCACAATATTTAGTTTCTTCGTGCTTCATAAGACGAATGACAAATAGCCTATAGACGTACTGGACTGATGGTAGCGAAGAGGGTACAGGTAAGTTACTTTGTTGCATAAAGTGAATATTTAATTTTTACAAGTAAATTATTTATGAACATTTTTAAGAGTGCATGCCTTGCAGTAGCTTAATATATAATTTTGTACTCTCAACCTAGGATAGCGTGGTACAGGAACGCGTTCCATTCCGACATTCCGCCTTTGAGATCTAAACACGGAGCCTCAGGTCCATGAACACATTGCTGTCAAAAAGGAAAGCGGAATTCTCATGATTTCGCATTAACATAATCTCCCAACATGCAACTTACTTAGTAGTAAATCCTAGAACATAAAGTTTTATACAAATGCAAACAACGTTTATAAATAAAAAGAAAACTGTTTAAATACACATTTATATAAAACGATCTCAATAAAATTCGAAAAATGGAAGGGACCGTTGATTATATTTCAAAAATTCCGTTTAAAATATGCAAATATCTAAACACTAATTGAGACATAGTCGTTATATAACGTCCGTTAGCAACGCTACTAGTATAAACATTAAACACTAATTGAGACATAGTCGTTATATACGTCCGTTAGCAACGCTACTAGTATAAACATTAAACACTAATTGAGACATAGTCGTTATATACGTCCGTTAGCAACGCTACTAGTATAAACATTAAACACTAATTGAGACATAGTCCGTTATATACGTCCGTTAGCAACGCTACTAGTATAAAACATTAAACACTAATTGAGACCTAGTCGTTATATACGTCCGTTAGCAACGCTACTAGTATGAACATTAAACACTAATTGAGACATAGTCCGTTATATACGTCCGTTAGCACGCTACTAGTATAAACATTTGGTTCATTTTGAGTTATTTTATAGCTAAAATGTTTTTTTTAATTAGTTATACTATGCATTTATCTTTTTTTATAGATTTAAACCGACCCACATAGTATAGCTAACAATCGGAGATATATAAAAGTGGAATGTTTAGTTCCGTAATAAAACAGTACATTGGAATAGCAATAATTACTTTTTATGATAAGATAGGATACAATCTCTTCCTGTGTCAATGCTCAATATTCTGATTTGTTATTATTCTGATTGTTCCATTCAATGTAGCCGAAAGTTTAATTAAGAAAGATTATAAACAATTTTGATTAAATAAGTGAAACTATTACAAAAATATTGTTCATAGTATGTCCAGTTTGCATAATATCCGATGAAATATAAAGAGTAAGATTATCAATTTGTGCATTCCCATCTCAATTTGGGAAGTATACCGTAGTATTAAAACTGAACTGTACCCCAAATGTTTTGTTTCTTTGTTTAAACAAGTTGAAATTGCAATTGTTTTATTATTATTATACGTATTTTTGTTATTTATTCTCACTTCTCGTTGATAATTATTCGGTTAAATTATTACACCTATCGTAGCTATGGTGATTCAATTGAATTTTGAGATTAGTTCCAGTTCACCAAATCCATTTATTGCAGCGTCTGGTATCTGACACTGTCTCAGACTTGACTCCTGGAATCTGTAGTCATGTTCTTCTGAAGAGATCCAAAAAAGTCTTCAACGAAGCTCAAAACGAAAAATTTACATCGTTTCGGCATCAGAGACACCTATAAATATGTGAAGTCTATAAATAGGTGAAGTGTAGTCTAATCGTCTCATAAACTCAAAATTTAAATACTCGTATATCCGCTTTTATTTTTTAAGCGGGCTATATCTACCCCAATGGTAATTTCATAGTCTATTAAGCGTTTTAAGGGGAAAAGTCCATACCCGTTTAAAATTTTTATTGACTTCCTTGCGATCGAACCTGTGACCTTTCGGTTAGATTGCACAACTAAGCTACAGCAAAGATCAACGACTTGGCCAGCTAGATCTAGCTACAACATTGTAATCGAACCTGTGTCAATAACAATTCGCTCATTAAATATGGACATACATGAAATGCGAGAGGAGTATTTCAAGTCCCCAACAGCCTATAGCTGAATCCTGTTACCGATAAATCCTGTGGACAATTAGATTTCGCTAACGCTCAGCCAGCTTCCAGGAGTGACATATGCACCATGATCAAATTCGATATTGCCTATACCTCGAGATATCTTGTGGCAAAAAAAATCCAGCTCACTTAGTAACAGGCTTCGCTTACGCTCAGCCAAAAAAGTGTAGGGAATAACAGCGTTTGTTATACACGTTGGCTGGAGCTGCACGCGGCGCTCGGGAAAGTTATCAGACCACGGGAAGGGGCGAGATGAACCGCGGCTAGCCCAGGGCGGAGGCTTTGAGGGGTTTGGCCGACATGGCCTCTTTACACAAGGGAAGTCGGGCCGCCGGTCGTTCCGTTTAATTACTGTGACTTTTACTAAACTCGACCTCGGGCGGTGTTAGGGAAGAAAATTACTGCTACGTAACATTATAAAATCTAATATTGAAGAGGAGATCCTCCCTCGGCGCAGTGTTATGTTTAGTGAAATATATTTCCTCACGAAGACCATTTTTTATTCGTATAGAACAGAAAACTAACGAGTTACACATTCGGTGTAACCCACGTGTACTGTACTGATCATTTTCAAATCAAATCATTTTTATTTTGCCAGAAAATTACAAAAAATGTATAGCAATAGTCATTTTTCTATAATTTGGAACAATCACTCCACATTGAGACCAGTGAAACATACAGAAATTTTCAGTCGCACCACATTCACTCATGCCAATTTTCCCATTTTCCAACGCCGGCTGTCAGTGTTCCAATTGTGCGGTCACCCAGTCGAATGCCATAAACTCGTCTCTGTTGAATTTAATGTGGGAGCAATGTTCTTTATATCGTGTATGAAATTTTTCTTCTTGTTTGTCCAATGTATTTTTTGTTGCAGTCATCACATTTAATTTGGTATATACCTGATTTATTAATATTTTCTTCTTTATCTTTTGGATTTTTCAATTTATTCTTCAATTTGCTTGTTGTTTTATATGTGACGTCTTTATTTGTATGTTTTTTGAATGATTTTTGTACATCTTTAGATATATTTGTCCATGTAGTGCTTATCCAATTTGTGTTTGTGTCTTTAATAGGTAAAAGTGTTGTTTTTGACTTTTTGTCATGTTTCTTTTTTGCTTTTTTAAATATATGTTCGACTAAATCTGTTTTAATATCCATTAAAAACGGCAACATCTTTTATGTACTTAATTTCTTTTTTGAATTTTTCTTGTGATAGAGGAGTGTTTAATAATCTATATATCATTGAATGGAAGACTGCTCGTTTTTGTGTTGGTGGATGATTTGAGTCATTTGTTATAAAACGATCAGTATGTGTTGGTTTACGATATATATCGAATTCCAATCGTTTTGAAATTGTGTTTTTTATTACTAAAATATCTAAAAATGGTAGTGAGTTGTTGGATTCAATTTCATGTGTAAATTTAATGCTGGAGTAAAATGAATTTAGGTTGTTTATAAAGTTATTAAGGTTTTCATTTTTGTTGAATACTGCAAATATATCGTCAACATATCGAATCCAAATTCTTGGAAAGTATGGTAGAGATTCTTTAACTAAAATTTCAAAGTGACTCATGAAAATATTTGCAATGAAGCATGACAAAGGATTTTCCCATTGCTGTTCCATCAGTTTGAAAATAAAATAAGTTTTTGAACTGGAAACAATTTTGATTCATACATAGATTAATTAGAAGCATGAACTCTTCAACTTCTTTGCTTGATAAATGTATAGACTGAAGCCAATCTTGTATTAAGAGAATTGTAGTGTTCATAGGTACGTTAGGATATAGAGAAGTAACATCAAAAGACACTAAGTACTCATCATCTTCAATTTCAATATTTTTTACTAAATTTAAAAATTCATATCTGTTTTTTATTGCTAATGAAGGAAATTGTGGTAGCTCTTTAAGTCTGGTTTGCAACCATTTAGATAGTAAATATGTTGGAGAATTTATTGATGACACTATAGGTCTCATTTCCTTTCCAGGTTTGTGAACTTTCGGTAAACAGTATAATCGAGGTAGAATGGGGTTTTGATATTATAAGCTTTCTACATATTTCATTATTGATTACTATTTTGCATTGTCTCATAGACTCTGAAGTTGAATTGGTTAAATTTTGAAAGTGGATTTTTTGTTGAAAGTTTGTAGGGTCCTTTACTTAACATACTGTTTACTCTTTCATAGTAATCGTCTTGATTCAAGATTACTATCGAATTTCCTTTGTCTGATTTTAAATAAAAAACATTTTTATTTTGTAACTTGTGTAATGCGTCTTTATTTTTCTTATCTTCGTTGCGGAATGTTAGTTTTTTAGAACTATTTAAGGCCATTAGATAAAGCTGAGTAAACATCAGATCTAATTAATGTTTTTTGATTTGAGTTTAAATTTTGAATGTTTGTTTCAATTATCAATCACTAATGACTCGTTGTCTTTTGAATCACGGAAGTTGAAATTTAAACCTTTGTTCAAAAGAGATATTTCATCGTCTGAAAATGATGTAGAAGATAAATTTTTAACTAAGCACTGATTTGGGAATACATTTTTATTATTTTCAGGTTTAATTTGATTCTTTATTAAATTATCAAACTTCTTTTCGAGTGTTTTCATTTTTCTATTACATTTAAACTCAATACTCTGAAGTAGTTTTTGGTATCGTTCTTCAAATGTGTCATAATATACTGGTGACAAATTTTTGGTAATTTTTAAATGCTGTTCCATGGCTTCTAATTCCAAAGAAGCTTGTTTTGAATACATATTTTTTATTTCCAAACTAAGCCAATTTAATTTTGCATTATGAAGAACCTTATTAGTTGTTGTGTTTTTAATAGGTATGTTTATTTTGATAAATTTTGGAAATACTTTGTTACGTTTACAATTTTTCAAAAAACGAATATCGTAATCAATTAATCTTACTTTTTGTTTCAATTTGTGAAGTTTGTTAAGCTCTGCAGACTTGAGGGCCATGTTGAAATGCTGTAGATGGAGCTTATATTGGTCACTTTTAACTTAGATGAAAAACATAAAACCAATATTTAAGACTTTTTTATTGATTTGTGAGGCCTTTCAACAGCGAGGCTGTCTTCTTCAGACACATCACAAAAGTAAATACAAAAAGTAAATTTGATTATTAATAATAGTTAACATATGTGATTTAATATTAATTTGTCCTGTGTGGCGTAGTTTGTAAATACAATTAAATTATTACTGGTATTATACTATATCAATTTTGAATGTTATTTTTGTAATCTTCGTTTAAGTAATATTGAATTTTTGTATTGGTCCATCTTCTTGATTTAATAGATCTTCTGTATTTGTTTGATTAATGTAATATGACTCCCATGCATTTAAATATCTTGGAGTGTTAACATGTTTTAATAATTTTAGGTTTTTTTCTGTGATATAGTGTGTCCAGTATTGATACAGTGATGTGCGACGGCTAATTTTTCTTCTCTGTTGAATTTAATGTGGGAGCAATGTTCTTTATATCGTGTATGAATTTTTCTTCTTGTTTGTCCAATGTATTTTTTGTTGCAGTCATCACATTTAATTTGGTATATACCTGATTTATTAATATTTTCTTCTTTATCTTTTGGATTTTTTCAATTTATTCTTCAATTTGCTTGTTGTTTTATATGTGACGTCTTTATTTGTATGTTTTTTTGAATGATTTTTGTACATCTTTAGATATATTTGTCCATGTAGTGCTTATCCAATTTGTGTTTGTGTCTTTAATAGGTAAAAGTGTTGTTTTTGACTTTTTGTCATGTTTCTTTTTTGCTTTTTTAAATATATGTTCGACTAAATCTGTTTTATATCCATTAAAAACGGCAACATCTTTTATGTACTTAATTTCTTTTTTGAATTTTTCTTGTGATAGAGGAGTGTTTAATAATCTATATATCATTGAATGGAAGACTGCTCGTTTTTGTGTTGGTGGATGATTTGAGTCATTTGTTATAAAACGATCAGTATGTGTTGGTTTACGATATATATCGAATTCCAATCGTTTTTGAAATTGTGTTTTTTATTACTAAAATATCTAAAAATGGTAGTGAGTTGTTGGATTCAATTTCATGTGTAAATTTAATGCTGGAGTAAAATGAATTTAGGTTGTTTATAAAGTTATTAAGGTTTTCATTTTTGTTGAATACTGCAAATATATCGTCAACATATCGAATCCAAATTCTTGGAAAGTATGGTAGAGATTCTTTAACTAAAATTTCAAAGTGACTCATGAAAATATTTGCAATGAAGCATGACAAAGGATTTCCCATTGCTGTTCCATCAGTTTGAAAATAAAATAAGTTTTTGAACTGGAAACAATTTTGATTCATACATAGATTAATTAGAAGCATGAACTCTTCAACTTCTTTGCTTGATAAATGTATAGACTGAAGCCAATCTTGTATTAAGAGAATTGTAGTGTTCATAGGTACGTTAGGATATAGAGAAGTAACATCAAAAGACACTAAGTACTCATCATCTTCAATTTCAATATTTTTTACTAAATTTAAAAATTCATATCTGTTTTTTATTGCTAATGAAGGAAATTGTGGTAGCTCTTTAAGTCTGGTTTGCAACCATTTAGATAGTAAATATGTTGGAGAATTTATTGATGACACTATAGGTCTCATTTCCTTTCCAGGTTTGTGAACTTTCGGTAAACAGTATAATCGAGGTAGAATGGGGTTTGATATTATAAGCTTTCTACATATTTCATTATTGATTACTATTTTGCATTGTCTCATAGACTCTGAAGTTGAATTGGTAAATTTTGAAAGTGGATTTTTTGTTGAAAGTTTGTAGGGTCCTTTACTTAACATACTGTTTACTCTTTCATAGTAATCGTCTTGATTCAAGATTACTATCGAATTTCCTTTGTCTGATTTTTAAATAAAAAACATTTTTATTTTGTAACTTGTGTAATGCGTCTTTATTTTTCTTATCTTCGTTGCGGAATGTTAGTTTTTTAGAACTATTTAAGCCATTAGATAAAGCTGAGTAAACATCAGATCTAATTAATGTTTTTTGATTTGAGTTTAAATTTTGAATGTTTGTTTCAATATCAATCACTAATGACTCGTTGTCTTTTGAATCACGGAAGTTGAAATTTAAACCTTTGTTCAAAAGAGATATTTCATCGTCTGAAAATGATGTAGAAGATAAATTTTTAACTAAGCACTGATTTGGGAATACATTTTTATTATTTTCAGGTTTAATTTGATTCTTTATTAAATTATCAAACTTCTTTTCGAGTGTTTTCATTTTTCTATTACATTTAAACTCAATACTCTGAAGTAGTTTTTGGTATCGTTCTTCAAATGTGTCATAATATACTGGTGACAAATTTTTGGTAATTTTTAAATGCTGTTCCATGGCTTCTAATTCCAAAGAAGCTTGTTTTGAATACATATTTTTTATTTCCAAACTAAGCCAATTTAATTTTGCATTATGAAGAACCTTATTAGTTGTTGTGTTTTTAATAGGTATGTTTATTTTGATAAATTTTGGAAATACTTTGTTACGTTTACAATTTTTCAAAAAACGAATATCGTAATCAATTAATCTTACTTTTTGTTTCAATTTGTGAAGTTTGTTAAGCTCTGCAGACTTGAGGGCCATGTTGAAATGCTGTAGATGGAGCTTATATTGGTCACTTTTAACTTAGATGAAAAACATAAAACCAATATTTAAGACTTTTTTATTGATTTGTGAGGCCTTTCAACAGCGAGGCTGTCTTCTTCAGACACATCACAAAAGTAAATACAAAAAGTAAATTTGATTATTAATAATAGTTAACATATGTGATTTAATATTAATTTGTCCTGTGTGGCGTAGTTTGTAAATACAATTAAATTATTACTGGTATTATACTATATCAATTTTGAATGTTATTTTTGTAATCTTCGTTTAAGTAATATTGAATTTTGTATTGGTCCATCTTCTTGATTTAATAGATCTTCTGTATTTGTTTGATTAATGTAATATGACTCCCATGCATTTAAATATCTTGGAGTGTTAACATGTTTTAATAATTTTAGGTTTTTCTGTGATATAGTGTGTCCAGTATTGATACAGTGATGTGCGACGGCTAATTTTTCTTCTCTGTTGAATTTAATGTGGGAGCAATGTTCTTTATATCGTGTATGAATTTTTCTTCTTGTTTGTCCAATGTATTTTTTGTTGCAGTCATCACATTTAATTTGGTATATACCTGATTTATTAATATTTTCTTCTTTATCTTTTGGATTTTTCAATTTATTCTTCAATTTGCTTGTTGTTTTATATGTGACGTCTTTATTTGTATGTTTTTTGAATGATTTTTGTACATCTTTAGATATATTTGTCCATGTAGTGCTTATCCAATTTGTGTTTGTGTCTTTAATAGGTAAAAGTGTTGTTTTTGACTTTTTGTCATGTTTCTTTTTTGCTTTTTTAAATATATGTTCGACTAAATCTGTTTTATATCCATTAAAAACGGCAACATCTTTTATGTACTTAATTTCTTTTTTGAATTTTTCTTGTGATAGAGGAGTGTTTAATAATCTATATATCATTGAATGGAAGACTGCTCGTTTTTGTGTTGGTGGATGATTTGAGTCATTTGTTATAAAACGATCAGTATGTGTTGGTTTACGATATATATCGAATTCCAATCGTTTTGAAATTGTGTTTTTTATTACTAAAATATCTAAAAAATGGTAGTGAGTTGTTGGATTCAATTTCATGTGTAAATTTAATGCTGGAGTAAAATGAATTTAGGTTGTTTATAAAGTTATTAAGGTTTTCATTTTTGTTGAATACTGCAAATATATCGTCAACATATCGAATCCAAATTCTTGGAAAGTATGGTAGAGATTCTTTAACTAAAATTTCAAAGTGACTCATGAAAATATTTGCAATGAAGCATGACAAAGGATTTCCCATTGCTGTTCCATCAGTTTGAAAATAAAATAAGTTTTTGAACTGGAAACAATTTTGATTCATACATAGATTAATTAGAAGCATGAACTCTTCAACTTCTTTGCTTGATAAATGTATAGACTGAAGCCAATCTTGTATTAAGAGAATTGTAGTGTTCATAGGTACGTTAGGATATAGAGAAGTAACATCAAAAGACACTAAGTACTCATCATCTTCAATTTCAATATTTTTTACTAAATTTAAAAATTCATATCTGTTTTTTATTGCTAATGAAGGAAATTGTGGTAGCTCTTTAAGTCTGGTTTGCAACCATTTAGATAGTAAATATGTTGGAGAATTTATTGATGACACTATAGGTCTCATTTCCTTTCCAGGTTTGTGAACTTTCGGTAAACAGTATAATCGAGGTAGAATGGGGTTTGATATTATAAGCTTTCTACATATTTCATTATTGATTACTATTTTGCATTGTCTCATAGACTCTGAAGTTGAATTGGTAAATTTTGAAAGTGGATTTTTTGTTGAAAGTTTTGTAGGGTCCTTTACTTAACATACTGTTTACTCTTTCATAGTAATCGTCTTGATTCAAGATTACTATCGAATTTCCTTTGTCTGATTTTAAATAAAAAACATTTTTATTTTGTAACTTGTGTAATGCGTCTTTATTTTTCTTATCTTCGTTGCGGAATGTTAGTTTTTTAGAACTATTTAAGCCATTAGATAAAGCTGAGTAAACATCAGATCTAATTAATGTTTTTTGATTTGAGTTTAAATTTTGAATGTTTGTTTCAATATCAATCACTAATGACTCGTTGTCTTTTGAATCACGGAAGTTGAAATTTAAACCTTTGTTCAAAAGAGATATTTCATCGTCTGAAAATGATGTAGAAGATAAATTTTTAACTAAGCACTGATTTGGGAATACATTTTTATTATTTTCAGGTTTAATTTGATTCTTTATTAAATTATCAAACTTCTTTTCGAGTGTTTTCATTTTTCTATTACATTTAAACTCAATACTCTGAAGTAGTTTTTGGTATCGTTCTTCAAATGTGTCATAATATACTGGTGACAAATTTTTGGTAATTTTTAAATGCTGTTCCATGGCTTCTAATTCCAAAGAAGCTTGTTTTGAATACATATTTTTTATTTCCAAACTAAGCCAATTTAATTTTGCATTATGAAGAACCTTATTAGTTGTTGTGTTTTTAATAGGTATGTTTATTTTGATAAATTTTGGAAATACTTTGTTACGTTTACAATTTTTCAAAAAAACGAATATCGTAATCAATTAATCTTACTTTTTGTTTCAATTTGTGAAGTTTGTTAAGCTCTGCAGACTTGAGGGCCATGTTGAAATGCTGTAGATGGAGCTTATATTGGTCACTTTTAACTTAGATGAAAAACATAAAACCAATATTTAAGACTTTTTTATTGATTTGTGAGGCCTTTCAACAGCGAGGCTGTCTTCTTCAGACACATCACAAAAGTAAATACAAAAAGTAAATTTGATTATTAATAATAGTTAACATATGTGATTTAATATTAATTTGTCCTGTGTGGCGTAGTTTGTAAATACAATTAAATTATTACTGGTATTATACTATATCAATTTTGAATGTTATTTTTGTAATCTTCGTTTAAGTAATATTGAATTTTGTATTGGTCCATCTTCTTGATTTAATAGATCTTCTGTATTTGTTTGATTAATGTAATATGACTCCCATGCATTTAAATATCTTGGAGTGTTAACATGTTTTAATAATTTTAGGTTTTTTCTGTGATATAGTGTGTCCAGTATTGATACAGTGATGTGCGACGGCTAATTTTTCTTCTCTGTTGAATTTAATGTGGGAGCAATGTTCTTTATATCGTGTATGAATTTTTCTTCTTGTTTGTCCAATGTATTTTTTGTTGCAGTCATCACATTTAATTTGGTAATATACCTGATTTATTAATATTTTCTTCTTTATCTTTTGGATTTTTCAATTTATTCTTCAATTTGCTTGTTGTTTTATATGTGACGTCTTTATTTGTATGTTTTTTTGAATGATTTTTGTACATCTTTAGATATATTTGTCCATGTAGTGCTTATCCAATTTGTGTTTGTGTCTTTAATAGGTAAAAGTGTTGTTTTTTGACTTTTTGTCATGTTTCTTTTTTGCTTTTTTAAATATATGTTCGACTAAATCTGTTTTATATCCATTAAAAACGGCAACATCTTTTATGTACTTAATTTCTTTTTTGAATTTTTCTTGTGATAGAGGAGTGTTTAATAATCTATATATCATTGAATGGAAGACTGCTCGTTTTTGTGTTGGTGGATGATTTGAGTCATTTGTTATAAAACGATCAGTATGTGTTGGTTTACGATATATATCGAATTCCAATCGTTTTGAAATTGTGTTTTTTATTACTAAAATATCTAAAAATGGTAGTGAGTTGTTGGATTCAATTTCATGTGTAAATTTAATGCTGGAGTAAAATGAATTTAGGTTGTTTATAAAGTTATTAAGGTTTTCATTTTTGTTGAATACTGCAAATATATCGTCAAACATATCGAATCCAAATTCTTGGAAAGTATGGTAGAGATTCTTTAACTAAAATTTCAAAGTGACTCATGAAAATATTTGCAATGAAGCATGACAAAGGATTTCCCATTGCTGTTCCATCAGTTTGAAAATAAAATAAGTTTTTGAACTGGAAACAATTTTGATTCATACATAGATTAATTAGAAGCATGAACTCTTCAACTTCTTTGCTTGATAAATGTATAGACTGAAGCCAATCTTGTATTAAGAGAATTGTAGTGTTCATAGGTACGTTAGGATATAGAGAAGTAACATCAAAAGACACTAAGTACTCATCATCTTCAATTTCAATATTTTTTACTAAATTTAAAAATTCATATCTGTTTTTTATTGCTAATGAAGGAAATTGTGGTAGCTCTTTAAGTCTGGTTTGCAACCATTTAGATAGTAAATATGTTGGAGAATTTATTGATGACACTATAGGTCTCATTTCCTTTCCAGGTTTGTGAACTTTCGGTAAACAGTATAATCGAGGTAGAATGGGGTTTGATATTATAAGCTTTCTACATATTTCATTATTGATTACTATTTTGCATTGTCTCATAGACTCTGAAGTTGAATGGGTAAATTTTGAAAGTGGATTTTTTGTTGAAAGTTTGTAGGGTCCTTTACTTAACATACTGTTTACTCTTTCATAGTAATCGTCTTGATTCAAGATTACTATCGAATTTCCTTTGTCTGATTTTAAATAAAAAACATTTTTATTTTGTAACTTGTGTAATGCGTCTTTATTTTTCTTATCTTCGTTGCGGAATGTTAGTTTTTTAGAACTATTTAAGCCATTAGATAAAGCTGAGTAAACATCAGATCTAATTAATGTTTTTTTGATTTGAGTTTAAATTTTGAATGTTTGTTTCAATATCAATCACTAATGACTCGTTGTCTTTTGAATCACGGAAGTTGAAATTTAAACCTTTGTTCAAAAGAGATATTTCATCGTCTGAAAATGATGTAGAAGATAAATTTTTAACTAAGCACTGATTTGGGAATACATTTTTATTATTTTCAGGTTTAATTTGATTCTTTATTAAATTATCAAACTTCTTTTCGAGTGTTTTTCATTTTTCTATTACATTTAAACTCAATACTCTGAAGTAGTTTTTGGTATCGTTCTTCAAATGTGTCATAATATACTGGTGACAAATTTTTGGTAATTTTTTAAATGCTGTTCCATGGCTTCTAATTCCAAAGAAGCTTGTTTTGAATACATATTTTTTATTTCCAAACTAAGCCAATTTAATTTTGCATTATGAAGAACCTTATTAGTTGTTGTGTTTTTAATAGGTATGTTTATTTTGATAAATTTTGGAAATACTTTGTTACGTTTACAATTTTTCAAAAAACGAATATCGTAATCAATTAATCTTACTTTTTGTTTCAATTTGTGAAGTTTGTTAAGCTCTGCAGACTTGAGGGCCATGTTGAAATGCTGTAGATGGAGCTTATATTGGTCACTTTTAACTTAGATGAAAAACATAAAACCAATATTTAAGACTTTTTTATTGATTTGTGAGGCCTTTCAACAGCGAGGCTGTCTTCTTCAGACACATCACAAAAGTAAATACAAAAAGTAAATTTGATTATTAATAATAGTTAACATATGTGATTTAATATTAATTTGTCCTGTGTGGCGTAGTTTGTAAATACAATTAAATTATTACTGGTATTATACTATATCAATTTTGAATGTTATTTTTGTAATCTTCGTTTAAGTAATATTGAAATTTTGTATTGGTCCATCTTCTTGATTTAATAGATCTTCTGTATTTGTTTGATTAGCACTGATTTGGGAATACATTTTTATTATTTTCAGGTTTAATTTGATTCTTTATTAAATTATCAAACTTCTTTTCGAGTGTTTTCATTTTTCTATTACATTTAAACTCAATACTCTGAAGTAGTTTTTGGTATCGTTCTTCAAAGAACGATAAAAATGTCACTGCATAAAAATGTCAGTTTTCTCCTCACCATCATGGTAAGCCATAACAATAATGTATTCGCTAACGCTCAGCCAAATCCTGATTGTTGATTATATAGAAATGAAGCTTAATGCAAATTCTACTGTATAGGTCAGTTTATTTTCGAGTTATTAAATAAACATTTTTCCGTCCCTTGAATGATAGGCTTCGCTAACGCTCAGCCAAATCCTGATTGTTGATTATATAGAAATGAAGCTTAATGCAAATTCTACTGTATAGGTCAGTTTATCTTCGAGTTATTAAATAAACATTTTCCGTCCCTTGAATGATAGGCTTCGCTAACGCTCAGCCAAATCTCGATTGTTTATTATGTAGAAATGAAGCTTAATGCAAAGTCTATATAGGTCAGTTCATTTTCGAGTTATTAAATGATGAACATTTTCCGTCCCTTGAATGATAGGCCTTCGCTAACGCTCAGCCAAATCCGATTGTTGATTATATAGAAATGAAGCTTAATGCAAATTCTACTGTATAGGTCAGTTTATTTTCGAGTTATTAAATAAACATTTTCGCTCCCTTGAATGATAGGCTTCGCTAACGCTCAGCCAAATCCCGATTGTTGATTATGTAGAAATGAAGCTTAATGCAAAGTCTATATAGGTCAGTTCATTTTCGAGTTATCAAATGAATATTTTCCGTCCCTTGAATGATAGGCTTCGATAACGCTCAGCCAAAAAGCAAACAAGTCTGATCTCGAAAGCGGTTGAGCTCGCGCTTGTTATTAGTATTCACCTATAAAGGTAAAAATAATCCATCCATTCTGTTGAAAATTTTAACCCGTGACTTCGTACATACCAATAAATCTCTCCATGAGTAACTTTGGGAGCACAGTGCAGAATTAAAAAATTCCTTTGCCGCGTTAATTGGAAACTGAAAATCAACATCATTCGTCTGATGAAGTGGTTAGTTATTGTTCTCAATATGTTAAACATCCTGGACATTGTTGTGTGAATATTGTTTGGTAACGAATATGATTGCTTTTCATCACTCAACATCATGTGGAGTGTTAATATTTAACTCTTTCACGACTAGATAATGGTACTGTAATTATAGAGTTTCTGATTTTGGATAATGTTACAAAGTAGAAGTACACAGGCTTTGTTGAGTTTCCATGCTAAATTTCAAATATTTATTTTATTCTTGAGGACAAACACACGGGCAAGCAGACAATCACAAAAGAATGTTACCCCCCCCCTGCAATCAAAAGAGATACTGAACAAACCTACTTCACTAACGCTCATAGAAATTCCACGGAAGGACATGCAATATCATAGAACTTATTCTTGTATACATAAAGTTTCAGGAATGATTGAAAGTCTAAAAATTGAAACTTCCTCGAGATACTCGTACGCTATATTGCGGATAATTAGACTACATGTGTTATTATGTCACCAGTTAAAAATATCATATGATTTCTATTCAGTTTGCCAATTCCTCTTCGCCATCATGGTTACCCGTTTGACCAATGGAAAAATGTTCGCTGACGCTCAGCCAAATCCCATGGAGTCATGCCCACCATCATTATATTGCTTATATATATAAATAATTACAATAATAATAAATATGTCAGACGGATCTGGAAAATATCGTGCGCAAGACAGACAGACAAAAATAAGATTTTAGTACTTGGCTATTAATTAATAGACACAAAATATAACGAGTTAAATTTTCATACATTAATCACGATAGTATTGCAACTGTGGCTATACTTTTTTGAGACACTAAAATTTACTCTTCCCATAGCAAGGAACGCAGTGTACGTAAAATAATGACAAAAATGGCTTTAAATAAATTATTAAACTGAATTTTAAAGTGTGTAATTTGTACTAAATGAACCAATTTCCCCTCTTTCCAAAATATCCAAACATTAATTTTATGACTTGATTGAATCGGCTCAAAACTATTCCTCTCTGGATTTTAAACTATTTAATATGTGGTGGTATTGAATTTGTTCAGGAAATGTTGTATTCATATAAAAGTTTATTGATTTATGATAAATAAAAAAAAAAACCGACACTAATATTAGTACTTTTGGTCAGTCAACGAAAAACAATATTTAATGTCCTATCTAGAAACGCTATTTAAGGAACATAAGTTATGTTCATTTAGTGTTTAATGAAAGAAACAAATTTCCTGGACATTTTCCATCGTTCAGTGACACAAAACGTAGTATCACTTTTAGTTGTTTAGTGTGTCACTAAACGATGGCAAATGTTCGGAAAATCCTATTTCCTTCACAACCCTTCCATCATCAAAGACAAACTTCAAAATAGTGTTTAACTTTTAAAGATATCAGAAATTGGACCTGTTTACTAATTTAGTAAGTTTCTTACTACATACGAAAATAGTGAAATTCCTTGGTATATTACTTTTAAATAAATGATATGTATCAGGGAATATTTTCCATCATTCAACAGAATTGACAGGTACATATCGTTTTTATGAATGGTTACCAACTCAATCATTGTAACGGAAATTATTAAAGATGTATTTCTATAATTAATTATTTAATTTCTATGTAACTATGGGTTAGTTTAGGTTTCTTGGTTTCTAGTAACAGTTTTGCACAAATAATGTTGTTACTTTGAAGTAATTATTACCGAGTCAACCTTGTACACAAGACACAAAGCTCAACCTTTGAGCAGATAGAGACGGACTTTACAATTTACTTGAACTAGAGGAACTCTCAAAGGCTGTCTTGAATGAAAGACGAATTGGAAGAAGAGGAGGTCAAGAATGGCTTGGTCCTTTCTGCTCGAAAGAAAGGAAGCTTTGGAAAACCGTCCTGCAAACAGTGCAAGAGGCGCTTTAATTTGGGGAAGGCCATTCTTATTATTTTTTTTCGTCCCTTTATTACTAGTCGAATTCAAATTTACAATTCGTCTTAAAATATAATTTCGTGGAGATGAGCTTGCATTACATTACAAAATTCACGCTGGATTTTGGTGACTTTAATAATTACATTATTACTCATAACAACTTGTTTGCACACTGCACATACTTTGTTAAAATTATCTGTGTTGATCGCTGGAAGTTCATCCAAAGTTCATATATTCAAACTTTCTTTAGTTTAGTTGCGCAGATCTTTTATTTGTCAATACGTCACTTTTGTTGCTGAATGTATTATTATATATAATTAAAAACTAATAAACATGAATTGAATTAGGAATAAAACCAATCACTATAAAAAAACTTTACTCTGTACTGCGGTATTTATGTATAGTATTCAAAGTAGGTAGTCGTAAGGGTTTCACGTTGTAAAATATTTTCCTTAACATATATGTCAACGTTGAAAAATGAGGTTTGACCACGTGATTTCTGGTTATAACGTTTTAATGATTAGGTTATATATAAAGCGCAACTGGTATGGTGAACCGCATTGTCACTGTCATTATCTTTTAGTCTCTGTTCTTTCTTCTTTCTCTGACGAGAATAATCTTAAAACTTCCAATCCCTATTCTATGTACTCCTCAAACAGTTCTAGACTAAACATTTCAATTCTCAATTTTAAACATTAATTTTAACTCATAAATTTTAATTTTGTATGTACAGTCACTTTTGTTTCTTTTATGTTAAAGTAAGATCTATAAAAATAACATAGTTCATTGTAATAAGTATGTACAATAGATTTGATATTACTATCAGACTGTACATTGTAATTCTATCAGAGAGCTCAGATTTAAATATTGGGAATTTAAAAGTATACCACAAATTTTAAAATAAAAAAATCTAATCACATTAAAACTAATACTTTAACAAAATGTACAAAAATTACAATTTCTAAAATAATTCAAATATTCTCAAGCGCGTACTGCAAAACTGTTAAATGTCTGCATTAATTTAAAGTAACTTTATTTGTACTCATTTTTCCAATAGTCGATGTAAATAAAGATAAATTTACTCACCATAGGTGTGTAGTATTCTTTAACTCCTTATTAATTAATAGTTCTGATGTTTTATTTTCATTCACTTATTTTTTGCTTTTTATTTTGGCGGTATTGTGATATAATTTTGTACGGCTAAGCTGTAATGCCACAAATAAATAAGTATATATATATATATATATATATATATATATATATTGAATTAGTAATATTTATGCATTATTATAAATAAAAGAAGAAGTAGATGGACTTATGACAACATGAAAGACATTAGAATGAGACAGACCAGTAAACCTCCCCCTTATTCTGAAGGCCAGTTTTTTTATTGCTTTTAAATATAAGGCTCCCTCAATACTTGTCCTTCCTGGGGGAGGAAAAGTAACGGTTCCTGTGCAGCAGACCATTGTGTATTGGTCGTCACGGAAGCGGTTTATTACTTCTTTATTTGCCACTTCTTTAAGAACGGCGATTATTTGGTAATGTTAAACCAGTTTTAACAGCATTAATCGATTGAGATATGTATATAAAATTGTTTAGTGTTTTTTATTAGATTTTTTGTAATTTAAAATATACAATAATACAAATAATAATATAAACATTAATATTAATAATGAAATAGTACAAAAATAATAGTGATTTTTGTATAATTAATAATGTCATGCATTTTGTTATTATTATCATACTATATTATTATATAATTAAAATAATATGTTATATTATTATATAATTAATAATAAACAATTAATATTTTGTATTATACAATTAAAATAATATGTTACATTATCATAATTATATTATAACAATATGCATAGCATTATATTATTTGCATATTATTATAAAATATAATAATAATATGCGTAACATTATCAATGATATAAAAACATTGTTTTTATATTATTTCATTATTAATATGTGAATTATTATTATTTTTATTTTATGCGTACAATTTTAATGCTATTTCGTTATTCATATTATTGTAATTTAATTAATAATTAATTAAATTACTTTATTTCGTCATTTAACAGTATCAATATTAAAAAATAAATAAAATTATAATGTACTATTTAATATATTTACTATTGAATATTTATTTATAATTTTTTATTAATTACTCTTATATTTTGGAAAATAAGGATGAGACTAAATATAAAAATAGTTGAAAAGCAATAAAAAAAATTAATGATGTTAACAAAATAAATGCGTCATTAAATAAAACATGTTTTGAAACACAATCATTATTTCTGTTGGATATAGCAGAACGCGCCTTTGTTACAAATGGCGGAAGTGACACTGTTGGTGTTTGCCGGATAATTGGTACCAATAAGAGGGACAACGACAATTAAGGATCCCAATTGATATAAAACAGTCCCCATTAGTAGAAGAACGAGCGGAACGTGACACTAACTCGATTAGTGATGACGCTAGCGAGTCTATTAGTGATAACTAAAGCGCCTGGTAAACTATGCTCTAATAACGGCAGTGTTTTAGATTTGTCATTAGATGCTTTGGTAGCGTTCGTTAGAGTAGCTGTAACAATGTCAATGCTGTGAGTACGTCCATAGTGAGTATTGTTACGTGTTACACTATTGTGGAAGATTCGAGTATTGAGATTCGTAAGACCAACGACGTTTGTTACGAAAATAATACGCTTATATAATTCATTATTGTTTTGTAGTACAGAGTGCAAAAATTATATAATTGTTATTAGTTTTGTGTATATGGTATATTTCAAACTCAGTTCTTTACAATGTTTTTTTTTTTTACAAAAATGTACCGTACCTCTTCAAAGTAAACGGTCAATGAAGTTTATGTAAATGTTTACCGTTATATTAAGATATTAACACGATTTAACAAACTTTTGTTTGTTACAAAAGAGTATGAAATACGTAACTGTCTGACCAAAATATAGTTAGCAAAATAAAATAAATAAATAATATTATATTGTTGTTTCATCTTGATAATTGAATTTATTTCGAATTAAGAAGTAAATGAGATTGTGCCTGAGTTTAATTGAGCAAATCGTGTTTTTTATGAAAGTCGGAATAATATTAATATTTATCAACACTTGTCAATTAATTCATTAATTAATTCATAATTTACATTTCCACTATAAAGATTCGTGGTGGTTTTAAAAAAAGGGAGCCATGTAGTAACATTTATATACTAATAAAACAAAGCTATAAAAATTAAATAGCCTTTCAATTTTCGGAATATTTCTAAATTATAAATTGAAAGTTATTTACAGTAAGTAACCATTGCACTTACGGAACTATTTCCGTGCCAAACGTAAACCTGTTAATGCCAGTGTACTGTAAACGACTTTGTATTGTCATTGACGAGTGGACTTCAAAGCTGGCAGTACTCGGGCGACCCAAGAGAGGGATAGACTATTTGCGGAAAGTAGGGGGCAGTGTCATCCCCCCTCATCAAGCTTCACTCTAAATGGCGCGGTCTGTACCATTGAAACGTGGCAGTTTCAAGTTATCAATTCTACCCCTTTCAACCCTCCACTGTTAACAGGTGGGTTTTGTGATTCGAATGGTCACTAGTTGCCCGCGTGTGTTTTTAGTATATCAGTCTGTGATTACAGTCTTGCGTAGAAAAACTACAACACTGTTTCGTCACGTGCTTCTGAAAAAAAAAAACACAAGTGGTTCGTATAGTATTTAATTGAGAGCCACTCCTTTTCCTTTCGGGGAACTCAAGGTTGTAAATTTAATACAGGATTACGGGCTTAAATAAGGAATCCTATCAGATTCTATGCTCTAAGTTCAGATGGGCTTAAGAGAAAGTCATTACTTTCATAAACAAATATACACCTTCGGAATCACCAGGGTCGTGCATGTCCTCAGGGATGGTTGAAGACATCCCACTCTCCAATTTCAGAAGAATCTCATCCTCCAATATCTAGCACATTAAATACTCAAATTTGAGGAACGTCTCATTCTCCCACGTTTTTTGTATATCCCATCCTCAATTCGTGGGACATCTCATCTTCTAATGTATAATAGATTTTGTCCTCCAATTTGTAGAACATCCCATCCTCCAATGTGCGTAAAACTTTACTCCCCAATTCGCGGGATATCTCATCGTCTAATTTTTAGTAGATTGTATCCTCCAATTTGTAGAACATCCCATCCTCCAATGTGTGTAAAACTTTACTCCCCAATTCGCGAGACATTTCATCTTCTAATGTATAATAGATTTTATCCTCCAATTTGTAGAACATCCCATCGTCCAATGTGTGTAAAACTTTAATCCCCAATTCGCGGGACATCCCATCTTCTAATGTATAATTAGATTTTATCCTCCAATTTGTGTAGAACATTCCATCCTCCAATGTGTGTAAAACTTTACTCCCCAATTCATGGGACATCTCATCTTCTAATGTATAATAGATTTTTATCCTCCAATTTGTAGAACATCCCATCGTCCAATGTGTGTAAAACTTTACTCCCCAATTCGCGGGACATCTCATCTTCTAATGTATAATAGACTTTATCCTCCAATTTGTAGAACATCCCATTCTCCAATGTGTGTAAAACCTTACTCCCCAATTCATGGGACATCTCATCGTCTAATTTATAGTAGATTGTATCCTCCAATTTGTAGAACATCCCATCGTCCAATGTGTGTAAAACTTTACTCCCCAATTCGCGGGACATCTCATCTTCTAATGTATAATAGACTTTATCCTCCAATTTGTAGAACATCCCATTCTCCAATGTGTGTAAAACCTTACTCCCCAATTCATGGGACATCTCATCGTCTAATTTATAGTAGATTGTATCCTCCAATTTGTAGAACATCCCATCCTCCAATGTGTGTAAAACTTTAATCCCCAATTCGCGGGACATCTCATCGTCTAATTTATAGTAGATTGTATTCTCCAATTTGTAGAACATCCCATCCTCCAATGTGTGTAAAACTTTACTACCCAATTCGCGGGACATCTAATCTTCTAATGTATAATAGATTTTATCCTCCAATTTGTAGAACATCCCATCCTCCAATGTGTGTAAAACTTTACTCCCCAATTCGCGGAACATCTCATCTTCTAATGTATAATAGATTTTATCCTCCAATTTGTAGAACATCCCACCCTCTAATGTGTGTTAAAACTTTACTCCCCAATTCGCGGGACATCTCATCTTCTAATGTATAATAGATTTTATCCTCCAATTTGTAGAACATCCCATTCTCCAATGTGTGTAAAACTTTACTCCCCAATTCATGGGACACCTCATCGTCTAATTTATAGTAGATTGTATCCTCCAATTTGTAGAACATTCCCGTCCTCCAATGTGTGTAAAACTTTACTCCCCAATTCGCGGAACATCTCATCTTCTAATGTATAATAGATTTTATCCTCCAATTTGTAGAACATCCCATCCTCCAATGTGTGTAAAACTTTAATCCCCAATTCGCGGGACATCCCATCGTCTAATTTATAGTAGATTGTATCCTCCAATTTGTAGAACATCCCATCCTCCAATGTGCGTAAAACTTTACTCCCCAATTCGCGGGATATCTCATCTTCTAATGTATAATAGATTTTATCCTCTAATTTATAGAACATCCCATCCTCCAATGTGTGTAAAACTTTAATCCCCAATTCGCGGGACATCTCATCGTCTAATTTATAGTAGATTGTATCCTCAAATTTGTAGAACATCCCATCCTCCAATGTGTGTAAAACTTTACTCCCCAATTCGCGGGACATCTAATCTTCTAATGTATAATAGATTTTATCCTCCAATTTGTAGAACATCCCACCCTCCAATGTGTGTAAAACTTAACTCCCCTATTCGCGGGACATCTCATCTTCTAATGTATAATAGATTTTATCCTCCAATTTGTAGAACATCCCACCCTCCAATGTGCGTAAAACTTTACTCCCCAATTCGCGGGATATCTCATCTTCTAATGTATAATAGATTTTATCCTCTAATTTTTTAGAACATCCCATCCTCCAATGTGTGTAAAACTTTAATCCCCAATTCGCGGGACATCTCATCGTCTAATTTATAGTAGATTGTATCCTCAAATTTGTAGAACATCCCATCCTCCAATGTGTGTAAAACTTTACTCCCCAATTCGCGGGACATCTAATCTTCTAATGTATAATAGATTTTATCCTCCAATTTGTAGAACATCCCACCCTCCAATGTGTGTAAAACTTAACTCCCCTATTCGCGGGGACATGTCATCTTCTAATGTATAATAGATTTTATCCTCCAATTTGTAGAACATCCCACCCTCCAATGTGTGTAAAACTTTACTCCCCAATTCGCGGGACATCTCATCTTCTAATGTATAATAGATTTTATCCTCCAATTTGTAGAACATCCCATTCTCCAATGTGTGTAAAACCTTACTCCCCAATTCATGGGACATCTCATCGTCTAATTTATAGTAGATTGTATCCTCCAATTTGTAGAACATCCCATCCTCCAATGTGTGTAAAACGTTACTCCCCAATTCGCGGGATATCTCATCTTCTAATGTATAATAGATTTTATCTTCCAATTTGTAGAACATCCCATCCTCCAATGTGTGTAAAACTTTACTCTCCAATTCGCGGGACATCTCATCGTCTAATTTATAGTAGATTGTATCCTCCAATTTGTAAAACACATCACCCTCCAATGTGTGCAACACTTTACTCCTAAAATTTGTGGACATTCATCCTATAGGAGTGTGCTCAATGTACTCGACCCAACACAGTTGGAAGCCCTCAGCTTCCGATCATGGTACTTCAAGATAAATGGGCTCCTGAGGTGGTTATTTCCCCCAATATCTAATAATAACCTTAAGATGGCCAGAGATATTTAATCACGAAGAAAGATTCGCAACCGTTTCATATACTTAAGGGCATTCTAATTATATCAACCATTATAAATTGAATTTCTATCTATAAATGTAAGGAAGGCTGAGTGAATAAAATTAAAGGCAGGCTTTTCGTAGAAGGTTTTTTGGCATAATTATGTAAATCTACAAATATAAAGCTCGTAGTAATATATTTATAGACAGATTTTTCTTTGCACTTATTTAATATTTTTTTAGTATTTCCATAACTACATGTGTTTTAGAAATTTGTGTCAGTATTAAGTCTGTGGCCGGATTGTACACTATACACGTTATAATTTTAATAATGGTATTTTTATTTTGATTTAATTTGGCAAAAGTTTCTGTCTCACGTTAGGTATCGAAAAGCGGATAGAGAGCCTGAAAAAAGTTTCCAACATCAGGTTTCCCAGTTAAAACTTGACAGCATAAAACAAAACATAAAACTGTTTATTTTGCCCGCCACAAAACGATTGAAAAGTCAGCCGGCACCCGCAACAGAGAAGGCAAAATAAATCCAATCGCTACGGCCAACTTTAATTGATAGCTCGGAGCTGAGTGTGCTCACCGACTAGTGGAGTGACTCTGTGCTCGTGACGTATATGGCGGTGGTCTGTTGCTGACGTTCTTTGTTATCGGTTTATAACTACTTAACCGAACTCTAAACTTTCTGAACTTCATTCGGTGGTATCATTCGAAAATATAGACAAAAACAAGTATTCTATCCCATATTTTATTGATGAGGTCTTGATGCAACTTTAAACTTGTAAGTATAATGTTTAACAGGAGGCTTTCGTGATTCAGTGTTATGTGAGTATCTTGTGTGACATGCAACAATTGTTTTAACCGTATGGTCTGTTTTATTTAAAATACGTTTCGTGTCTTTTTGTTTAAGGGCCAGCACCTTACAAACATATTATACCTGACTGACAGTGCATTTTAATCGTTTTTTTTTTTTGGTGTTATTAGTTCGTAGGGCAGTAGTCCAGGTAACTACGTCTAGTATAAACTCGTCTTATCTTATCAGTGATAAACGCGCGCCGCTTATCTTTTGCCTGTAATGTAAACCTGCGTTAGTTCTGTCTGAGTTTTTAGCGTGGTGAGTTGATCTGGGCTTGGACTTTGCAAGCTCGAGTTAATTTTTTTTTCTAAAAGAGCAAGCAGCGCAAAGCGCTGCGCAGCGAGCAAGCATCGCGTGATCTGAGTTTTGAATAGGCAAGCTAGGGTCTTTAGTGCTGGCCCTTAAACGAAAAATACCCTACGTTTCCTTTCATGGACTTGTCTGTTGTATTTCTTACAAATCACTCATTTTAATTGTAGAGATCAATAGTAATTCCAATGTTAACTTTGGTTTAAGGTTTTGTATTGACGAAGGAAAGTTTTAAAAGGGTAACTAGATTTCGGAGATGTGCGACCGTTGATGTTACACAAATATACACCACTACGTTTCGATGATTGGAATCTATCCTCTTCCTCAGGTGTCAAAAATCTTCAAGACAATACGGCTTAACATATAAAAGAAAAGTTGTGATGTTACGTATCGGCAAGTAAAGTAAAGTTGTCTTATTTTACCAGGCGAAGCTAGGACTAAGAAGCCCTCTCTAACACTTCACCTGGAGACCAACGGCTCAAAGGTGACTTCCGAACCACCACCAATGGCCGGGCAGGAGGGCTGCTTGCAGGGGCAGGATCGCTCAGCGGTCCACCCATCCAAGCAGCAGCCACGCTCGATCTTGCGATAACCGTTGTACCCGCTACACTGCGCCATTGACTCATACGATGGTAATAAATTGAAACTCTGAAACCCTGTTTATTGGGTACGGCAGTTATCGCTCGTATTTCTATTGGATGTATTTGCTTTTTGGTTTGGTGAGTTAGCGTATTCTGTGGTAATTTAGAAATGTCACATAAACAATACGAATGTGAATATATACCGCCATTTGTTTATATCACATGTACTGTATTATATTGCAACCTTGTTACTCGTCATGTTCTTGGAACTAAGTTCTTAGTGGAATGATAAAATAATTGGTATTTGTAATAATATTTTTTATATTACACTTTGTAGCCGACAACCTGTCTATCGGAAAAAAACTTACGCGCCTTGCCGCGAGGTTTGTTTTTTTTGTATTTGGAGTTCGAGTTTTACTAATGTTCTGTTCTCTAGTTCTTATTTCTTCTCTCTTCGACTTCGATTCTTTGGTTTCTGACGTTTTAAAGCTAATGTCGAGCCAAGTCTACCCACTTCGTAAACGTGTCAGTCGAATTTTAACGTTCAATGGAAGTCAATTCTAGTGTTTCTTTTTAATGATTAAGTTTCTTAGTCAATATTCTGAAGCGCATTAGGGCCATTAGACCCATTCCAAATTTGGAGTTTCATTATTATTCTGTTTTGGAAGCAAGGTGGCAGATTAATAATTTTATTTATATGTCTATAAGTGGGTGCGTGTAAGTTTATTGCCACTGTTAAAATTGCATATAAACTTCGAGCAATTTCGAGTATTCATTACCACAACCTAAGACCACTTCCTCTCATGTGCTTCATCCATTCCGTATATAAATGGGATCTAATGGGTACAATACCAAAACAACATATTGGTAGTAGGTTTCTAATGTAGGTACTGTTCGTGCATCGAATGTAGATACTGTAACTCAAATGCAAATTAGCTGTAAGAAATCATTAAGAAAAGTGTTTTGAGTCAGGTCGCATATTTTAAACGTAATCAACAGGGTCAGCTACAGATTATAAACCTTCATTATATCATTTCCAACTTTCCAACGAAATGTATTAAAATTTTAAGTTATTTACATTCAACGTAGATCAATGATAAAGACAGAGTTATGAATGCGATGACGTAACATCAAGCACTGTGGGATATTACAGGTACGAAAATATTTCTAAAACGTCTCCAAGCGAATCGGAAATGTCAACTTCATTAGAATCAGCTGAAGCAATAAACTACCCTGGCTGTGAGGGTTCAGTTTTTATTGGATTTAAATATAAGGCTTCCTCAGCGCTCGCCCTTCCTCAGCGAGTCAAATTAGCGGCAATATGTCTGTCTACCGTTATTGAGATTTTGCTCTTGGAAGATCGTAATACTGCTTTGATTGCTCCTGTGAAAAATTGAACAGCGTTTGTTTACTCCTGATTTTATAGCCTCTTCTTGGAATTTAATAGTGGGTATTTTTGAATTTATAATCCATAATATTATTTTAAAGAATGTAATATTTTATATTAGTATTGTAAAACGTTTCTAGTAAAAATTTCCTACGTTGATATATCGGGTAAATAGCTCTATTGTTTAAACGATTGTACAATTAAGAACATTATTATTAAATATCTCATTTATCTTTAATAGATGTACAGTGATACATTTCAATAAATGTGATCGGAAAATGCTCTTATTATTCAAGCAATCAAATAAATACACAACTATTTTAAGCTAAAGAATTTCATAATGAAACCAATTATAATGTTTATAAATGGATATAAATCTACAGAAAATATAGTTTGTTCGAGATTTTTTAAGCTTAGCTTTGTAGTTTTTGTCAGAAACCATGTTAAATTATAAAACGTCAAAATTATATTAAAAGTAAATGCAAGTGTAGTCTATGTCTGACATTGTACATACATATAGTATGCATTTCATACAGAACAATAGAAAAACAGAATCATTGGGATTTTAGTTTTTTGTAAAATATTTCTAAAACCATTACTTTATATAACGCTAGTGAAAAAGTAAATTCTTACAGAAAAACATAGCTATAGTGGTGAAGGTTTAATTCAATTGTGAATATTGAGTATAGCTCCAGATCGCCTTCCTCTTAGTGCAGCGTCTGGAATCCGACGCTGTCACAGACTTGACTCCTGGAATCTGGAGTCATGTTCGTCTGAAGAGACCCAAAACTGTAACAGCTTCGGAATTCTGACGCTGCGCTAAGAGGAAGGTGAACTAGAGCTGAACTCAACATTCGTATTGGAGATTTAATTGATAAAATTATTTTTGTGAACAAAAATATATAAATCCAGAAAAATACTGAGAATTCCCATATTAGAAATGAAGAATATTAGCCCTACATTTTTATATAAAGTCCAACACTTTTATTGCCTTATAATGCAGATTTGTTGGTTACATATTGCGTTATTATCATGGGAACGGATATATGTGCAGCTTGAATTTTGGTAATTATAATTTAAGTTCTTAAAGGATCCGAATCAAATTGGCATTCGCGTAATAGAATTCGATAAAAGTTCTAGTTTATTGTTAAGACTAACTGGACTTGCAAAGCTAAACTTTGTTGAGTGTAGAAGTTAGTAGAGGCATTGTTAACCTAGAAAACGATGATTCCAGAAAGGAGAGCATTCAGGAAGACCAGATTTTGTGGCGGGCACGAAGTATCTGTGTAATCAGGTGTAAATATTCCACGCCAGATTGTCCTCCAGGCAGAATAGATCCAAGAGATCGGCTGTGTCCATAGATCAAAGGCTTTATAGACTAGAAAGAAGATGCCAACTTGCTTTGTAAAAGCACACAACAGTTTTTTTCTTGAAACAGATGAAGTAATTTCCTTTAAAAGAGAAACAATATATTTCGGTAACAAATTGAATTAAAAGAAATATTGATGGAAACGTCTAATTTCGACCGACTTCACAATTTAAGTCGTCGCACAAAACTTAACTTTGATTGGGAGATACTAAAAAACGTATTAAACTGTAATATATAGCTGCCTGAGTACAGTGAGCAATTCATTAAAATAATGTATTTTGTTTGGTATGTGTAGTAAGTGAAATATATGGAATGCTTTAAATAAATACAGAGGAAGTTTGTACAAGAACTCGTAGCCTATTACATCAGTTTTGGTTTCTAAAACCGGTTTCGTCCTGTGGTTTCAATTCAAGTATCAATGTAAGTAGATGGAACTGTCCTATTGAGAAACCATAAGATGTGACCATGTTATCTCATAATACTGAACTTCATAACACATAAACTGTTGGTTACTTAAATACGGCTGTGATCTCTGATGTCAGGATATTGCTCTTACTGTGTTTAAGAATAATAGGTAAGTTCTTAAGTTTCAAAAATTGATGACAGAAAAGGTAGCCTATTCTTCAGTGTAGCCCAGTTATGCGCACAATGCAATGGTTACGGTATCGTGCTTCACATTTCCTTAAATATTTTAATAGGAACACCTGAAATACCGAGAAATATTGAATTAAATTCAATTTAAAATGGATTCTGAGGTGGAAATATATTTTTGAAATAATCATCATTTACCTCAAACGTTTTGGAAACCACTTAGAATTGAGGCAGCACAATCAGATACGGTTGTTATAATATGGAAGAAGCCGCGGGTAACTTAGTAGTGAAAGGTTTAGGAACTGAAACTATATAACTTTTTATTCGGACGAGTGTTTGTCACACTTAGCAGGATACACTGTCAGCTAACCCAATTTAACCCCCATAAAACAATATTAAACCTCCAACACTTAAAAAAAAATTGGTATTTATTTTTAATAATTTATTTTAAACCGTAGGATTGTAGAGGATGTCGCATTTTTAAAGATATAATAAATACAAGTCCAAAAGCTTTGAAGTTAAAAAATATTTTAAATTGTTAATCAGACAAATCTTCAACTTTCAAAAATCTTATTGATTGATTATTCTAAAAATATAAAATTTAGAGGAAAAAAATAGATTACGGGACGCATATTAATATCTTTAAAAAACTGATAAATTGATTATTATCTTAAGAAGTGATTGAAGTTTATTATTTTTCTTAAATATTAAAACTGAAGCTCCTGTCTCTCAGCCAACGTAAAAAATGCCAAGATTGTTTATCAATACTAACCTAACAATAAACTACGTCAATAGTAAACAAAAATGGAATATGTGTTACTGTCTGAAATACTTTTGTATATCTGTAAATATTTTACCAACTGCATAAACATGTATGCTGAGCGATAAACGTCCCAGTTACAGTACAGGTGTTAGCATAGCAATTCACGAGTCTGGGGGAAGCAAACAACAAATAGCTCTGTTTGAACTGTGATTTCAGTAGATGTATTGTGTGTTTGTGTTCAATTAAAAATTTGATTGGAACCCTCATAGAACCCTTCACTGACAACCGCAGTGATCAGTAAACACAGCCAAATAGACAAGGCTGTTTACGAGGGGAAGTGTCCATGTGTACAGTGTCTGACAGAGTGGTTAATATCGGTGTTGGGCACTGCCCAATATTGGCTTTGTAAACACAGCCAGACTAGACAAGGCTGTTACGGGGGAGGTGTCCATGTGTACAGTGTCTGACAGAGAGGTTAATATCGGTGTTGGATACTGCCTAATATTGGCTTTGTAACACAGCCAGACTAGACAAGGCTGTTACGGTGGAGGTGTCCATGTGTACAGTGTCTGACAGAGTGGTTAATATCGGTGTTGGTCACTGCCCAATATTGGCTTTGTAACACAGCCAGACTAGACAAGACTGTTACGGGGGAGGTGTCCATGTGTACAGTGTCTAAAAGAGAGGTTAATATCGGTGTGGGATACTGCCTAATATTGGCTTTGTAACACAGCCAGACTAGACAAGGCTGTTACGGTGGAGGTGTCCATGTGTACAGTGTCTAACAGAGAGGTTAATATCGGTGTTGGGCACTGCCCAATATTGGCTTTGTAACACAGCCAGAGTAGACAAGGCTGTTACGGGGGAGGTGTCCATGTCTAAAGTATGCGCCAGAGACGTTAATTCGGTGTTGCCTTTGTAACACTACCAGAATAGAAAAGGATGTGCTACA